>NW_015551119.1:210513-225438 GCF_001515605.1 Sinocyclocheilus anshuiensis
AGAAAATCACTTATTGCTTTTGGCTGGATAAAATTATTAGCCATAATAAACCATCTAAAACCAAATCAACACAAAATTAGGCTTAAAAACAATTTTACTGTTGTGATTTTCTTTTCTGCCTAGTTTTAAATGTCTGCTTTTCTATTGTTTATAGGCTGTTCGAACTACTTCTTTTTAATTTGTTTATTAGTACTTAATTGTAAAACATAGTCATTGTGAATTATTAATGAAAAACCTAAAGCCATTTTTACTTAATTGAAAAGGACTTGAAGGCTACATGACATTTTTATGCTTAAAGGGATAGTTCAAAAATGAAAATTCTCATGTCATTCTAAACCTGCATGACTTTCATTCTTCTGTGGAACATAAAAGAAGATATTTGAGAAATGTCTCAGTGTTTTTTCTTTCTGTCCATACAATGGAAATGAATGGTTACCCAAATGGTTTGTTTACCAGCATTCTTCAAAACATATTGTTTTATGTTTCACAGAATAAAGAAACCCATACAGGTTTGGAATGACATGAGCAAGTAAATGATGACAGAATTAACATTTTGGGGTGAACTGTTCTTTTAATATATTAATATAATACAGTGACAGCTGTGATATGAAGTTTATTTACTACAATATATATATTTTTTGTCATTTTGGAGATTGGCTGTCCAGTCCTATTAACCTTCATTGTATTGAAAAAACAGCCTGACCTTATAGCCAGATATCTCCTTTAAAAGTCATACAAGTTGAGTATGAGTGAACTGTCCCTTTAAATATCTGATGCCTTCGCTGGAAAAATTGGTTATTTTTGAGTTGATCAAAAGACACAGAGAGATGCACAATCTCTCTGTGAACATTTCATTAATTCTTTTATGTCACATCATCAACATTAAAAATCTTTGCACTCAGAAATCCCTAGATAAACACAGCAGAGAACTTCTCATTACAAGCTTTGCTGATGGAAGCAAACTGTGAACGTACAGTACTGCCTAAAATCACAAATGCCTTTAAGTACAGTAGGCCGACTATTGTTTGTCAAAACTCTGAGTACATTTTTGCACCTGGGGATCTATAAAAAGTAAGACCCTGAAGTGCATTATATTGGGCTATGAAATAAAAACTATGAAATTGCCTTTACATACCAATATAATATGCTGGTGTATTTGAAGGCCTCCCTGTCTAACTTAAGAAGCCTTTTTATGGTAGCACACCCACTCTCTCTTTTTCTCTCCATCTTAAAAAAACCTTGTGCTTCAGCCATGAGAGGCCCACATGACACACACACACACATGCACAGTCTCACACACATAAAACCTTACCAATTCTGTTGCCATGGAAACAGCTGCGATGTATCCCTGTCGCCGCAGGAAACGGGCTCCCTGGGCGGCGAGTGCTCAGTGTTTCTGAAAGGCAAAGCCAGAGCTGGTGTCTCAAGCGTGTTGCATGTGCCACTCTATTGTGCAGAATGACAGGGTGTGGTCAGAAAGACATAGATGCTTAGCTACGACTGAAGATTATATGAATATAGAATATGAGTTTTTGTAGAAATGGCACATAAGTGTTTATTTCTTAAGTGTTCATTGAAGCATTAATGTAACAAAGGATGATTTCATTAGTTTAATTATTTATCTTCATGACTATTACCTAAACATATTTATATTTTTTTTACGTACATATATTATCGCCAAACTCTTTATATAAAGGTGGATATTGAAGTATATATAGAAGTATAACTTCATCTGCATATATTTATATCAATGTCTCTTGTATCATTGTAAAATGGAAACTATATTATTGTCAGCCTCTAATCTCCTAAATGTGACTGTAAGGCATGAAGATATTAAGATATTATAAACATCAACATCATGATTTTTTTGTAAAGCTGCTTTAAAACTTTACTGATGGACTCGACTTGACTTGATTTATGTGTTAATGTTCACCTTATCATTGACCCAGCAAATGGATAGAAACCAAACTGATAATTTACATTATAGCCTAAATATCAACGTCTTGCTTGTTTACAGCGTATTTGGGGACTATCAGCCTCCTAAACATTACAAATATTGAATTTTTTGCATTAAAATCTTAAAAACACCTTTGCTTTACATGACAGAAACTCAAGGGTATTTACTCAAGGGTAATCAAGGATAAAGTGTCCCAGTGAAGAGACTTGAGACACTCCTGACTTTGATTAAAATTGGAAGGGGCGACATTTTTTACAATGACAAACACTAAATCAATCTCTTTTCTCTTGTGCTCTTTCTCTGTACTTGTTCATCTATCTATACAGAAGCTCTGTAAAGGACAGGTGTTACTGGATATGGTGTGTGAACATCTCAACCTCTTGGAGAAGGACTACTTTGGCCTAAACTTTAGTGACATGGAGAGCCAAAAGGTCAGAGTTCACCTCTTACATCCTCCCATCATACTATTTCTCTTATATAATTGCTATAATTTCTTTAACTTAACAGAGCACATATTGGTGACACTTTTTTTTGTTATTCCAGCCATGTGTAACTTGAATGAGCGAGTCTTCCACTGTCATGACGTTATGCTGCTTGATATTGCAAACTTGCATTTCTTATGGCAGAAACATGTTAAATAATGCTAGCAACATAATCATGAAAAACATCATGCTAGAAACATGCTAGCACCATGTTAAAACATGGCAAAATGGTAAAGCTTATTAGCATGTTAACAACATAAGATATGTTAGAAACATTTACATGTTACATGTTAGTGGTGTGTAAAAACATGATAAAAAAAGCAACATGATAAAACAAGCTATACATGCTAGCAACATGTTTAAACATACTAGCAATGTGTTGAAACATGTTAGCTACATGTTAAAACATGCTATCAACATGCTAAAACATGTTAGCAATGTGCTAAAACATGATAGCAAAATGCTACAACATATCTATAGAAAAGTTTATTTTACAAATGTGAAGCTACTACTTAGCATTTTCAAACTTAAAGCTTTTTAAACTACACTTCAAAATTTCAAGCCAAAGTTTGTCTACAAACTTCAGTAGCTAGATTTATTTTATCACAATCGTAGAAACACTGTTTTGTAGTGCATATAGTTTTACCGTTTACTGCACTTTGTAATTATTCTAGCTATTTACCTATAGAGGTATCAATGAATCAAGTCTCAAACATTCAAAGAAAACAGTTTACTTCCATGTTGCAAAATAAGGATAACTGCTACAGATTAATTTATCAATTGCTCACTTGATTAACTTAAAATGCAAAGATCCAAATCAATATTATGTTTTCTTCATTTGTAACTACAAGCCTGTTTCCACTGCAGGAACTTTCCCTAGGAACTAAGGATTTTGGGAGAGTACTCTGTGTGTTTCCACCGCAGGAACCAGGATCTAAATAAAGTTCCGGGTAAAATGGGCCTTTCGTACCGCGGGAACCTTTTCATAGTACCAGAACTAATTGTGGAACTACCCACTTTTTGGCGTTTTCGCACCGCCGGAACTGGGTGCTTTTTTAGTACCGGACTGCCTTTTTCGAGAACCAAATTAGCTCCTACTCCGGAGCAGGGTCTAACCAGCACAACTGGTACTAATCGTGACGTAAGTAGACATTGATTGGCTTCTGTTGTTGAACGCCGCGCACAAATGACGTCGCTGTCGACCGGCTTACGTCACTTCTTAGTACACACTCTCGGTGCGAATGAAACCCTTTAAATGGTACTGGGAAATAGTTCGCGCAAAATCGTCCCAGTACTGTACATTTAATTCTGGAACTAAAGCGGTGCGAAAGGCCCTTTGTGCCCCTCAGAAAGTCCCTGCTTGCGAGGTAGTACTTTTTCAAAAGTCCGGAACTTTCGGGGGTGGGACTTGGGTGCTGAACACATTAGTGCCCCCTCCTGGACTGGGAGAAGCAGTCACGCGCAGTCCTACGTCACCAGACTATTTGCCTAATCTTCATGGTACTTTAGGCCACGATGGAAACACAGACAGCAACAGGTCTGGGGAAAAAATGTTCCTGGGACAAATTGTTCCAGGTGTTTGTGGTGGAAAAGTGGCTTAGGAAACAGGGGATGTTGCCCAGTATGCGTGATCTCATTATAACAAGAGCATCCTTTTGTTTTTCATCTATTCCCACTTCCACGACCTCTCTATATAAAAATACACATAAATGGGTTGAGATAATGGGGCTCTGAGTCCATGTGACTGGGACTGTTGTGGGTAGGGTTTGATTGATTGATGGAAATGCTCTGAGGAACTCCCCAGTCCTAGTTTAGCATAAGGACCCTGCCTGCACCGCCTCGGCTGTCCCAGTCTAGTTCCACTTAGCTCTTTTTCCCAGCTGAGGCTCTTGTGCCTGCTGCTATGATCAGCGGGATTGTTCCCGGGCCAACAAACCTGATCACACTGCAGTTTGAAAGGTGAATGATTTCCGTTTGAAATCCACATGATTCAAGCATGGGAAGCGAGACCTGAGGAGAGCACAAGGTTTGTTAGAGACACTTAACTGATCCAGAAACAGAAATGGGCCATTTTTCAAATGTAATGGAGAAGATTTATGTTAAAGTACTGTATGAAGACATTTGCAGGCGGGGTGGACAGATAAAAATAACCAGGCTTTAAGTGGAAATATCTTGGGTTTGACTTGTCTGTAAAGGAAAGTAATTTCTGAGACAATTTCACTCCCGCTTCTACTTGTATCAGTGTTCATTTTTTACATGTATCAGTGTTCATTTATGAATGCTGGTACTGTAAGATGTGAATAAGGCAGTGCTTTTCATCTCCTCTGGACCGAGTTGAGCTGGCATTAAACGTTTTCGTGTGTCACCAGGCTTTGGGTGACCTTACTGGAGTGCGGTGTGCCGGAGATGACATTTATCTACTCTTTTAGTGCTCCTGTGGCTGCAGAATATTAATGCACTGACCATTTTACAGAATATGTATGAGGCGATTGCTCCTGCTGTGGAGGAGACGGTGCTGAAACTGCGGCATTTGCTTATCAATGTGTCCTGCCTGATAGAGGAATTTTTGTTCTCTCTTTCAGAATTGGCTGGATCCTTCAAAAGAAATCAAGAAACAAATCCGCAGTAAGTGTAGCAAAATAAGATACTTCGGCATTGTAACCTTGGTTGCTTCAATCTGAAGAAAGTGAGTTTGTGTCCGATTGTTTTTAGTGGGGCTGTGGCATTTCTCCTTTGCTGTCAAATTCTATCCTCCCGATCCGTCTCAGCTGATTGAAGACATCACACGGTGAGTGCGTTGTTCAAACGTGTTAAAGCTGAAATGCGTAATTTCTGTGCCACTACCATCACCAGATGTAAGTGCGAAAATAAAGACTGTCTACAAATAAGTTTGTCAAACACTCTCACTGTCTGGCATTGGTCAGCAAAACAGTCCCACTCCAAATGAATGCTATTGGTTGAGCCAGTGTTGCCGTGCCGGGCCGGTCGTGATGTTTTGATAGCAGCTCTATTTGAGGAAATGGACCCAGAACTTATAGCTGTCAACTGCATATTAAATGAATAATAATAATAATAATTGTTATTTATATAGCGCCTTTCCAACCCTTAAGGTCGCTTTACAGAGGCAAATAAGGAACAGAGCCAAATAAACATCAACATCAAAACACAATACACATACCAAAGGCTGAAAGTAATATACAGGGGTCACTTACAAAGTTAGGTTAGAGATACAAACAAAGAGGGATTCAAATAAATAACATATCCATAACAAGGTACAATTTACAGACCGAGAACTGAAGAGTAATATTCAGAGAAAAAAACATGTTTTTAAGAGGTTTTTGAAGGACAGAAGGGAGGAAGCTTGACAGATGTCTTGAGGAAGAGCATTCCACAACCTGGGAGCCACAACACTGAAAGACCTGGCTCTCATAGTCACCAGACTATACTTAGGGGTGACCAACAGTCCCGCACTAGAAGATCATAAGGAGCGAACAGGAGCATAAGGCTGAAGTAATCAAACGGAAGCCAATGAAGGTGATAGAAGATTGGAGTAATGTGCTCGTTCTTTTTTGTGTGAGTGATCAAGCGGGCTGCAGAGTTTTGAATGTATTGTAATCATTTGATATTTTTAGCTGAGAGGCCATAAAGCAGTGAGTTACAGTAATCTACTTGAGATGTGACGAAGGCATGAATTACAGTTTCACCATCCTGCTGTCAGAGAGAGGATTGAATATGAGAGATATTACGTAGGTGGAAAAAAGCTGTCTTTACCACTTTACCAACGTGATCATTAAATGAAAGAGTGGAATCAATGAGAACACCAAGATGTCGAACTGCCATAGAGGGCATTATCAAATAGTTCACTCTCACCCTCCAATTGTTCCAAACATGTGTGACTTTCTTTCAGCTGTTGAACACAAGAGAAGTTATTTTTTGAAGAATGTTAGTAACCATACAGTTGACAGTAGCCATTGACTTCCATAGTATGGAAAAAAAAAATACTGTGGAAGTCAATGGCTACCATCAACTGTCTGGTTACTAACATTCTTCAAAATATCCTATTTTGTGTTCAGCAGAAAAATAAACTCATACAGGTTTAGAACAACATGTGGGTGAGTAATTTTCATTTTTGGATGAACTACTCTTTAGCTAAGTTTGGACAATAAATTAAATTATTCCTGTGACTCATGACATTGGGCAAGCAATTTTGAGAATGGAGGGATTATTATTTATAACAATTGAATAATTATTATTAGTAATACTAATTATAATAATAATAATAGTTAGTATAGAATTATATATTAAAGATATATAAAAGCTAAAAATGTAATTACAAAAATTATCATATTATAGAATAATTTATAAATTGCCCTTATAGTTGAATTAAAGTTAAATAAAAAAAATATTTAATTAATATTTAATTTCCATAATTAATTATGTATACGCATTACATATTATACTTCCAAGACTACTACACATTAATCACTTAGCACTTCTGTTATATACAAAATAAAGTACATTTTAACTCACACTATAAGCACAGCCACGTTATGCATGTCACAACTTTGTGTATTTTTGTTTCTTTTATCTATATATCTGCATCTTGATACATGGCCTGAGTTCTATATATACATGGACTGCCTGGTAATCTAAAGGTCTAAATAAATCGTGCAAGGTATAATCCAAGTTATCAAACTTGTGCTTATGAAAAGATTGTTTGTCCCTTTTGCAACTGATTACCTTTTACAATGTAGTTTAAATGTACTAACTTTGGCTATTATGTGATGGTTGCTTGTGTGTTCGTGTGGCCAGGTATTACCTGTGTCTGCAGCTGAGGGAGGACATACTGTCAGGTTGTTTGCCCTGCTCGTTCGTCACTCATGCTCTGCTGGGCTCGTATGCCGTTCAGGGTGAGCTGGGAGACTATGACCCAGAGGAACACGGGCCAGACTACATCAGCGAGTTCCGCTTCGCCCCCAATCAGACCCGCGAGCTGGAGGAGAGGGTGATGGAGCTGCACCGCACCTACAGGTGAGAGGAGCTGACCTGCATAGGGAGCAGCGATTACCAGGGCTGTCAATTAATTAAGAATTTTAGTCCTGTTAATTACATGATATGCTGATTAATTAAAGGGTTAGTTCACCCAAAAATGAAAATTCTGTCATTAATTACTCATCCTCATGTCGTTCTAAACCCGTAAGACCGTTCATTTTCGGAACACAAATTAAGATATTTTTGATGAATTCTGAGACCTCTCTGACCCTCCCATAGACAGCAATGTAATTACCATGATCAAGGTCCAGAAACGTAGCAAGGAGATCGGTAAAATAATCCATGTGACATCAGGGGTTCAACCGTAATTTTACGAAGCTACGAGAATACTTTTTGTATGCAAAGAAAACAAAAATAACGACTTTATTCAACAATTCGTCTCCGCCGCGTCACACTGGTGCCATTTTGGAGAATATCCACTGAACGTAAACAGCGTATGCTATTCTGTGTCAGCTGCGTCATGCGGACTACATTTTCACACTACGTTTTCTACGTTGTTTGCGCTTTGATTTGAACGAAAACAAAGTTTCTGTCAGGACCACTATTGTCAAAGATGATTGACAATTAGCATACAGTTTGGATTGGCGGTATGGTTCTGTTCTGGGCAAGAACTCCCTGCGCATCCATGCAGCCTAGCATGGATGAGAGCAGGGAGAGCTGCAATAACCCCCCCAGGGTAAACAGAACAGAACCAACATGAATGTATTGCAGATATCGTTAAAGTTCAATAATGTTATGTACACATTTTAGAATTAGTCTGATTCAAAGGAGAATCAGAAGGCTGAATCCTGACTGACAGAGGAGGAGTTGGGGATGGAGGAGGGTAATTAGCTATTGAGCAATGCGAAAACTGCTGATAATACTGAGGGACCTTATGCAGCTGACACAGAATAGCGTACACTGTTTACGTTGAGTGGATACTCTCCAAAATGGTACCAGTGTGACGAGGAGGAGACGAATTGTTGAATAAAGTCGTTATTTTTGTTTTCTTTGTGTACAAAAAGTATTCTCGTAGCTTCATAAAATTACGGTTGAACCCCTGATGTCACATGGATTATTTTACCGATCTCCTTGCTACGTTTTTGGGAGGGTCAGAGAGCTCTCAGAATTCAGAATTTGTGTTCCGAAGATGAACAGAGGTCTTACGGGTAATTAATGACAATTAATAATTACGGGTAAATAATGATAATTTTTGGGTGAACTGTCCTTTTAAATTAATCCTAATTTATCAGTGTTTTCTGAGCAAGTCCCCCAAATGAAGATAACCTAAATTCATTACATTATTATGGCAGATGATAAAAGCTTTGAATAGACTTTAGAATCTTTATAAGTTAATGTATTGTTTTATGTCCTGACACAGTTCAGTCAATTTTGCAGTTAAGTTTGTCAGTCTGTCCAAGTCTGGGCTAATATAAAATACCAAATTTAAATTGCTTTGATGGTAAGAAAAAATCCTTAATGCATAATTTACTTACGGATCGTGGGGCATGATTAATTGCCCTAATTTTTTTTATCAGTAAATAATATATAAACATACACTAAATAATAAATTACACTAAATTAACACATTAAATTGATAGCTCTAGTAAAACAAGCAGCACAACAATAAAATGGCTCAAATATACTGCAACATATGTTTTTATACAAACTGTTTATTTAATTATTCTCAAAATGATGACCTGTTGCCAGGGGCATGAGTCCTGCAGAGGCTGAAATCAACTTCCTGGAGAACGCCAAGAAACTCTCCATGTATGGCGTTGATCTCCATCACGCTAAGGTACGATGCTGTTATTTATTTATTTTTTAAGTAGTACTGCTAGCATAGAAGTGTTTACGTTGTACATGGAACATTATGAACTGTACGTTTGTTGTACAGTCGATTCTAGTCTTACATCTCAGCCCCCCTAAAAATAATGCAGGGTTTCTGCAGGCTTATAAAGTCTTAATTCATTCTTCCACAATTTAAAGCCTTATAAAGGTCTTAAATCAGAGCAGAAAGTCATGGCATGAAATTTTGAATGCATTGTAAAAAAAAATGAATATCTATCTTAGGGTTTTTATTTTCCAATACAAATAATCTAAACATTCTTAAATCAGGATACATTGAAGTATTGCGAAATTGAGCAAAATTAAGTTAGTTTATGTTTAAAGCAAGAACAAATACAGTATCTGTCAGTGGGGTATGAAAACTTTTTACCTATTTTAGTGTTTGTAATTTTTGTAATAGATACTGGTTGGAAGTTGTATTTTCAAATGTTGAAGTTTTGCTAATACAACATATTGACACAGAACATACCGAGAAAATTTATTGACGTACTGTGGTTCCTTTTGTTTGCTTGGTCTTAAAAAGGTCTTAAAAGTCTTACATTTAAACCTGCAGAAACCCTGATAATGTTACAGTTTTTGCACATTTTTAAGTAATTAAATAGGACAATGGATTCATACATGCATAAACAAAAACAATGAGAAAAAAAAGTGATTCACCAGCCTAACACTTGAAACACACACTGGGCCAGAAATTGCATTTATATTAGTTCTATTAACAAGTAACATATGAATTTGCACCAGAATGCCTTACATTTTGATTGGACACATGCCCTTTGCAAGTGGGAAGATACTGATGTCAAAAAAGTGTTTTCTCCTGCCTTTTGAAAGTAGATTATTTATTTTGCCACCCCAATTTTGCAGGATTATATGGTTATTTGGATTTTATTATTTAGATTTAACAGTGTTTTTCCCTGCGGTGCACAACACCATTAGAACAGACCTGTGATCCAATTGTGCAATTTTACAGGCTTAGACCCCTTAGGATGAAATTCTGGAATAACCCCTCGCTTGACAGTCTGAAACTGAAATGTGACTGAAAACCTGAGCATCTGAATGTGTCTGTGTGTGTACTGTATGTATTTTAAAGGACTCTGAAGGCATTGACATCATGCTGGGGGTGTGTGCCAGTGGCCTCTTGATCTATAGAGACCGGCTGCGTATCAACCGATTCGCCTGGCCCAAGATCCTTAAAATATCCTACAAGAGAAGCAACTTCTACATCAAAATCCGACCTGGAGAGGTAGAGAAAAAGGTCTTTTGAGATTTTCCAGGTTTTTCTTGTTAGATTTCGCTTGTAGATGCATGTTGACGCATTAGCTAGATAAGGATGCCGTACTGAGACTAATGCTGGGGGTGAGAAAATGGGCAGATAATCGAAATGATGTGGTTTTATTAGAAAAGAATGAGACGTTTTTTCGAGTATTTGAAATCACTATTCAGGCTTTCAAATTACCCATTGCTCTGAAGACTGATGTGGGTGTTCTTCCACCGTTTCGCTCAAAGAAATGAAATATTTTTAAGAGCATTTCTAATTATGCCACTTAAAAAAATGCCTTTAATTATGTCTCAACAAACACTAGTTATATTGTTTGAGGTTCTGTTCTTTAGTGGTTGTTAGCTTGCTGAGTGCGGAAAGGATGAGGGTTTTAAAACATTAGGCTGAGCTGTGAAAATGTTTTGCCTGGTGGGCACAGAGACAGAGAGAGAAGCAGAAAATGAGTAGAAGATGGGGTGAGGAGAGAATTCAATCCGGAGAGAGGCAAGAAAGAAAGCAAAGTAAGTCTTTATTAAGTGTTAAGGATTCTGCAGTCTGCATTTATGGGCTTATCATCTTTTATTTTCCTCTCACAATGGGATTCTTGCCTTTGTTTAGCACAAAAGCATGGCGTTTCTTTGACTTTGCCCGTTATGTGTAAGGGTCAGATATGAATGTTACAGTAAACAATATCTCAATGCCTTTATTCTAGATACTTCACTGTTCTGCATCTTATCAACACAACAGGCTCCATTCTGTGGACTTTGAGCTTTTAGATATTAATATTTACTCTCATTCTTGTGCTTTTTCTCTGCAGCATTCTTTAGAAATTCTGGTTACATTCTGTTTGGATAAATAAAGGCTTGCAGAATTGTGCCCTGTCGGTTGATTTGAGCTGTAGCAGCACACAGATTTTACACCTCATCAAATCTCCTGTCAAGTAACACGTTACCTCTCTGCTTTCCCTTCACACCCCCCACTTCCTCCCCATCACATGCCCACACTCCCCTGCACCCCCAGTACGAGCAGTTTGAGAGCACCATTGGCTTCAAGCTGCCCAACCACCGTGCCTCTAAGCGCTTGTGGAAGGTCTGCATTGAACATCACACATTTTTCAGGTAGGCGCTCACTGTCCTAGTGCCACAACACTGGGCACAGTCTTTTTTAAATGTGAGAATGCAGGTGTTTTGGTCTTGTTTGTTTCTTTGTGCCTTGGTTTATGGTCTCAGACAAGACTATATTATTTTTCTCTTTTTAATTAATTTCCATTTTCTTTCTTTTTTCTTTTTTTCCCTTTTTCAAGTCCAGTTCATCAAAATGGACAACTTATTTCTTGGACCAACAGATCTTGGTCCAGATCTATGCCTTAAAGGGTCTAGTTTTAGTCTGAGGGAGTCTGGATTTGGTTTTGGGTAATAGGGGATCTAGTGTTTGTCTTGGACTCCAACTCTGTTCAATGATGGCATTAAAAGTGCTGACAGACTTGACTTGGGCTTAGACAATTATAATGTTCAATCCACTTTCATTCTATAATGTTACATGTTTTCTTCTTGCATCGTTTCTGTTTTTTCTCTTGTAGGTTGGTCTCTCCTGAGCCTCCTCCCAAAGGTTTTCTTGTGATTGGCTCAAAGTTCCGCTACAGTGGGCGGACCCAAGCCCAGACTCGCCAGGCCAGTGCTTTGATTGACAGGCCAGCTCCTCAATTTGAACGATCAATTAGTAGGAGGTACCTGCTGTCCCACAGCATAGATGGAGGTAAGTATTTCTCTGATACCAACACCAAATACATTAATAGCCCTAATCATACTTCATTTAGCAGCAAATATAGATACTAGTTTTGATCTACAAATTGTAATGTAAAATGTTTTACTTTCAAAATGTAACTTCAAATGGTGAAAGCATTCATATTCTATTGCCAATACTAATCTCTGTTCACAATGCTTGTAAAGCGAATCTGTGTTTACAACAGTGGGGTCTGAAATGTGTCACCATTAGAGAAAATGCTTCTAGAATTGCAGTTTTAATATTTAATAAAGACTTTTCAATACAAATTATAAACATAAAAGTTGGAGTGAAGCACTGACCCTTTTGCTTTAATAACAGCTGCACTCAAACGGCATGAACTGCACATATTTGAGAATGATACAAACAACATCTAGTGCTTCACTGGAAATGGAAAAGAAAATGGAAAAGAACAGGACAAGAAAACTTTATTTCCAGTTTTAAATTAGATTTGTCCTAGATTTCCCTAAATTCTCGATTTGTGGTCTTAAGGTGACATTTACATTACTTGGTGAAAATTCTGTTTTATTTCAATAGGATTCTGCCATTATTGTGAGTTTCCTGTGAGGGTGAAAAAGTTCCCCATTCAAATTTCGCTCATGCTCAAGTTGGTCACACAAATTCGCTGTTCTTCATGCATTGCTACACTGTTGTCAATGGACATTGGATATTTTTTTTGCCTGTGAAATTTTTGCTAATGTTGACCACACTTTTTACTTTTGGACCCCACTGTATATATGTCAGGTCATCTACTTGAGACTTTCCTTTTAGATTTGAGGGGGACAGTGGAGAAATAGGCTACTACAACTGAGACATCCACCCTGATTGGGTTTCTTACCCTACATGCTTTGTTTTTCTTCTGTTTCAGAGTCTGCTTTAGGAGACACCTTGGACCGACTCTCCCAGCACACCTCCAGCGAGCCTGTGCCTAGCCTTCCCAGAGATGAGCTGGACCAGGACTACCTTGAGCCCAGTCTGGATCAGGAGCTAGACCAAGATCATGAACAAGCTGAAGACCAGCGACTTGAAAGTGACTCCACTCCATCTAAGACTATGGAGCTCAAGGTTCTGTGCACACAACAGTGTTTAGTACCAGCTTCTTTATTTAGTTTTCTAATAAGTTACACAAGTATTCCATTGGAAAGAAGCAGGTTTAAGTTCATACCGTCTTTGCGTTATGGGTGGCAATATGTAAATGTTCTTCTGAGCAGATTCAAACAACTAGTTGCAAGAATTCCAATCATATTGTTTAACTAACTCTCCCCTTGCCATCCCTTTTGATTAAAACTGTCTCCCGATCCAAAACCTTTTCCTACCTTTGCCTTTCTTCTCCTCCCCTGACTTAATCTTAAATATATTTCAATGCCTGCCTGTTTTGTTGACATCTCTTCTGAATTTAACTTTCCAACCTCTCTACAAATCTGCCTGTACACTCACCTTCCTCTCCGTTTGCTAATTTCCTCAGTTTAATTCAGATTCTGCACTGTTCTCCCTGCTTCTAACCCTTCACTGCTCTCCTCTAACTATCGCTTCTTTCTTCATCTTCTCGTGGACAGAGGGAGGAGGCAGGCTCTCCTGTAGACTCTAAGACGGAGGTATTTTTAGAGTGATTTATCTATCTGTGTGTCTAATTGTCTGTCTGTCATCGTCTCAATTGCACTCTAAATCTGCATACACACTGCTAGCATGGCTTTAGGGTACCTTGAAAAAATAGCAACGTGATTGCTATGTTGTTAGCCACATGGCAGATCATGTAATTTTCCAGCCTTCATGGCTTTTCTTGAGATCCAGATGAGACCATTGTTCATAGCTGGATCATATAATGGTTATTTGTTAAGTATTTAAAGTAGAACTGTGATGGATAACGTGATTTGATTGGCTTAGTTTTTTTTTTTTTGTCCAGCTTAAAGTCAATTTGAAATCCCTGTTTATACTGTATTCAGGGGCGTAGATTACGCGGGGGACGCACTTTTAATATCACGTAAATTCGTCCCCCACACTTTTTTGGGCAAGCGTGTTCACATAGAGGTTTTCAAGAGATATTTTTACTAGGCTATTTCAAATAACTGTTTTCTATTTGAATATATTTAAAAATGTAATTTATAGTGATTTCTGTCCCCCTCACTTCTGAAATGATGGCTCCGCCCCTGACTGTATTTATACACTGTTAATACACATTCCTGGTTTTAATGCTTTAATATTATGTCAAAATGTAAAATGTAACTTCATCAGTCTCTGAAATTACTTTATCCTTTTTGTCACTCAGGCTGTATATCACAGAAAATAGCTATTTAGGCAATGTTTTAGGCTACTGTTGTACAGAATGGAGCCTTTCTAAAATCTAACCAGTAGTTAATGCAATAATGTAATGCATGTAACATTAATATCAATGTTGAAAACATTTGTGAGGATCATGTGACACTGAAGACTGCAGTAATGATGCTGAAAATTAAGCTTTGATCACAGCAATCATTTTAAAATATATTCAAATAGAAAGCAGTTATTTTAAATAGTAAAAATATTTCACAACATTACTGCTTTTGCTGTACTTTGGATCAAATAAATGCAGG
>NW_015551119.1:225601-226512 GCF_001515605.1 Sinocyclocheilus anshuiensis
TATATATATAACATTTCTGTCCCCCTCACTTCTGAAATGATGGCTCCGCCCCTGACTGTATTTATACACTGTTAATACACATTCCTGGTTTTAATGCTTTAATATTATGTCAAAATGTAAAATGTAACTTCATCAGTCTCTGAAATTACTTTATCCTTTTTGTCACTCAGGCTGTATATCACAGAAAATAGCTATTTAGGCAATGTTTTAGGCTACTGTTGTACAGAATGGAGCCTTTCTAAAATCTAACCAGTAGTTAATGCAATAATGTAATGCATGTAACATTAATATAAAATAATATAGGTTATAGCAATAATAATTAGTAACAAATAATGCTTATGTTTACAAATAACAAATAACTCCTAAAAAGATGCCCTCATTTCTGGGACAAATTTGCATCCTCTCCACAATCCGATGAATAATCACACACCCTACTGTTTTTCTTGTTGAATATCCTGTTTCATTCACAGATATACAGAACATAAAAGAAGTAAAATGGGTGTGATTGCCATTTCACGTTGACTTTAAGAAATATATTGGGTCTTGTTCACTTACTGTATGTACACAGGGAAAAAATGTGTTATGCATAATATTAGAAATGGATTAAGTGATTGTACTAAGTACTATTGTATTAAGTATTAAAACTGCATACAGTGCAGGTTTATAGTATATACTGTAAAATGGTTTGCAACCCTCTACATTGCGAGTAAATCACTCGCATATGCGACTAAATCTTACTCTGGGCGACTAAAAACGTCTAACATTAGCCATTGGCTAATAAATTCTTAGATTTTACACGCCAGTATGTGTGTGAGAGGTGTTCAACACAGATTTTCACTCGATAAACACGCTGACTGAGCGCTTGAGAGTTTCGCTCTCCGTCAAGCGATCTGTACTATTTGGATGCGCTC
>NW_015551119.1:227089-240389 GCF_001515605.1 Sinocyclocheilus anshuiensis
TACTTAACCATATTTTGGGGACAAATTGTACCCGAAGGTGAGCAAAACCTGACAAAATCGGCAAAAACCTCAATTTGTGGATGTCCTCATTTGTAAAACTGTTATAAAAATAAAGTAAACAAAGTTTTTTTTTACTTTTGAAATTGTAAAAATGCAGAAAGTTTTCTGTGAGGGGTAGGGTTAGGGGTAGGGGTGGGTTTAGGTTAAAAAGTGTATAACTATCTGTATATAAAAACAATCGAAGTCTATGTAATGTCCCCATTTAGATAGCTAAGTAAACGCGCGTGTGTGTGTGCGCGTGTAAAATAGTATATCAGTCTGGCGAGTAAACAAAAAAATGTACTAGCCAATGGCGATTATATTGCCAAGGTGTGCGTAGAGGGTTGGTTTGTGTTTTAGAATCAAACACTTGATTTAAGTATTTATGCACGCTTGCACCTGTTGTGAATTTGGCTGAAATTTCGCACATTTTGTGAACATAAATGTATAAAATTATTAGTGAATGAAATCTGTTTCATAAATCGAAGGATCACTGTACAAACTCTTTCTTAAGTAGGGAGGAGCTCAGGGACATTCTTCAGAAACAGAGCTGATGTTTTTGCCATACTGCCAGATTAGTCTTGTCTTAGCACCATGTTGACTTAGAATACTTGCAGAACAGTCCATGTATTGATTTGTGCTGGAAAAGTTTTGTAGAGATTAAGGATGTCATTGGTGTATCGTTTATCCATGCCCACAGATAATTCCCAGTACATGCCAGTCTGCACCTCATAAGACACGTATGATAAAAAGAAAGCTCGGGAGATTTGTGTCATTGAATTTGATACCGTATGCCATGTTGCTCAATGTTTATGCGACTAAGACAACTCTAAACCTGTGTATCTGAGGCAGTGACACAACCTCTTTCACTCTCTGTACTTCCATGGCTGACATCAGCATCTGTATGAGAGTTCCTCTCTCTGTTTGGCTGCCTGCTTTATGAATTCAACCATGCTCTGCCTCTCTGTCTCCACTACTTCACTTTGCCTCTGCCTCCGTTCCTTGGCTTGCACCACCATCCCTCTCCCCCCACCACCCCTTTATCCCAGTCGGACCAGGACTTGGCCCCACGTCCTAAACAGGAGGTACTATTTCACATCGATCAACTGCCTGAGCTGTCACTCTCTCTCTGTAACTACACGTGTTGTAGTTTCTCTTTCTTTTTGTAATTTTTTTTCTAGTGGAAGTAACACAACACTGAGCCAAGATGGCAGTCCATCTGACATCTGTTATCAACACCGGCCTGTTTCATGTTGTATGTGCTGCTTTGTCATCTTAAATGTTGAAGATGTAGTGATTCATAAAGAAGTGGGCTCAAATCATTTAGACAGATGTTTGTTATGATCTGAAGGCATCACAATATTTACTGTACACAGCATGTTAGAGTGTTAGACTAAAATTATGTTGTGTCTAAAATGGAGTGTCTAAGTGATGGAACAGATCATTTTATTCATACTTTGTGCACTTCAGTGGCATTTCGTATTGGTTTATTGGAGTCTTCTATTATTTCAACGTGCATTTCTAACTGGGAGGCTTATACATCTGTTATAAGAACAGAACATGTGCCTGATGTTTGCATTTGCGTACTTATGTACTTACCCGAGTTAGATAAACATTTGTAAACAGCTGTGCTGGTCTCCAGAAAGCCCTCACTTAAGTAATTGCTGAAGGTAAGTGGTTCTACCGATTGACCTGTTTGTTTTATAGCAGTTCCTGGATAAACCAGAGGACGTGTTGCAGAAACATCAAGCCAGCATCAATGAGCTAAAGAGAGCGCTGAGAGAGCCCAACAGCAAACTGGTCCACAGAGAGAAACGTCTCTCTGGAGCCTCATCTGGTAGCACTCCGGAGAAAAAATCTGTGAGTAATTGGTACCGGCAAGGGATTGTATTGTGTGGTGACTTTTTAAAAAGCTATATAATTAGTGTTATTTTGGTCTGACACTGCTTTAAGATTGCTGTTGAGGATTATTCAGATTTATGTCAGTACCGGTCTCAGTATTTAGTGTGCCTAATTCTTGATTCGTTATTCATGCACTCTTTTTTATGTGACTAATCTCTCTTTAAGTGGATGCTATTGAACCATTTCATGTCATGCCTCTGGTCAAGTGCTAGCAGCAGTTTTAAACTTTAATAGAATCTGGCTGGAGTGGTTTATTTGAACACAGCACAAATGCATTTTCTTTAATTAGCGTTATAAAGACAATGATATTGCTCGATAATAACAGCAAATGGCATTTTAAGTACTTATGAACATGAATGTCTCCCTTTTGTTTAACTTCAAAACATCCATCCAACATTTTACATAAAATTCAACTTGATTACATTAATTTTTCCTCCTCAGATCAATAAATTGTTATCTTGCGTCATAAGATTTTTTCAAATTCATTTTGCAAATATATGCGCTATACAAATTACAGTAGAGGGTGTTGTTGGCACTGACAGGCCATTGAAACTGTTTACTCTATTGATATATAGGCCTCAGAGGATTCCCTATTGATTGCGAAGCAAGATGGTTGTCAAAGAGACCTGCTCCTCAGTAAAAAAGACGAAAAGAGCAGGAGTCCTAGAGTAGCTTCATTAGCCACTGGATTCAACAGAGAGACAGAAGACAAAATGAGAGAGAAAACCATCACCACACACAGTGACATAAGAGAAAAACAAAGTGTAGCAAAAAGGAACTCAACAGGAACCATCCTATCACCAGAGAAGCCCCTGAGAAATCGTGCTAAAAGCCCTGCTTTAAGGTACAACCATTTCCAGGGTGCCGGTTCTTTGGAGGAGAAAGCATATGATAATGGTCACCCTCAGGACAGATCCTTGTCAGAGAATGTCATTCATACAAATGGATGTGATGAATATGCAACAGAGAGACTTTGGGGCAATAGAAAGTACATGGGGGTAACCAATAGAGAAGACAACACCACAAATCAAGACTTGCCAAGGTATGTAGTGAGAAGCTTCGGAGAGGCTTCTCCCAATGCAGCCATAGACAAATATATGAGAGATCAATATAATGAAAACCGGTGGGAGAGACAATCCTTTGAAATAGAAGCAGAAAACACCAGAGCTTCCTTACAGAACCAAACATCTAATCCGGATTCTAAGAGTAAAGGCTCAGTAATCCAGAGAAATGATTCTACTGCAAGCGACTCATCACAGTCTGAGGTGAAACGAATCGTTCCACTGAAGCCTGAGAGGTCAAAGAAGTTGAAAGGCAGTAAAGGAGCCAAGCTGCAAGGACAACCGAGTGAGAAAAGCATTTCAGGATCATTTGATGGAAGTGAAGGGACCAAGTCTAAGGAAGAGCAAGTTGGCTTTGAGAATGCCTTGGACAGCTTGTCGCAGCCCAAAACTTCTGCATTTGTAGAAAGCACTGGAACTTTTGCCAAGCACGACTGGGCGAGTAATTGTCACAATAGGGAAGTCAGAGAATATAGACGTCAGTCTCTCCAAGACAGGCCCCAATTAAGGGATCTCAGTAACAATGCAGACCACAGACTTAGTATAGAACAAGATCAGTTTCTTTTTGAAGATCCATTGTTTATGTTTGACTTTCCCACCAATTCAGCATTTCCAGCCTTTGACCAGATTCCCCCTTTATACCCACCTGTAAAATCCCAGAGGGCAAGAGATACACATACCAATCCTATCACCAAAAGCGATTCTGGCAACAGTCTTCACAAGAGCTCCACAATGGAATCTTCCAAGAGGAAACCAGTGGTAACAACTCAACTGCTTGATAATCTGCTTGTCACTCACAGGAACTAAAGCATCGCATGAAACGGCACATCCATATCTATAGTTTTGCATAATGCACATGCCAGTAAACATAACCAACCTGTTTCTGAGGAGAGATGAGCAGAATAGTCAGTTTTTGTGTAATCATAGCATTGGCTGATAGAAGTATGAGGTACTATAACCGCCGTCTGATTGGATGAGGACGTGCCACTTCCTTTTCCTTTCCTTCCTCTGCACAGGTCAACATCTGCTTGCGCATTTGAGAAACACTTAGGATCTTCCACATAATCTCCATTGCTTAAGCTTTAGGCTTCCGTTCCACTAACTTTCCACCTGATGTGCGGTCTTTCCTTCCAACATTCTTTCTCTGGTTCCCTCTTATCAGGCATGTAGGGAATGGTTGTTGCAAGGAATCAAAGGCCTGTGCACCATATTGTTATGCTAAAATGCCATTTTTGCAAACAAAAGGGCTTCGGCAAGACTTTCAAAAATGGCCATGGTATTGTTTATAAGAAGGGCTCTGAAAGTTGATTTAACAAGGAACGGTTTTAGCTATCATTTAGAAGATAATATGCCCAGCTTCATGATTAAGGATTTTGAATTTGCTCTTTGACTTGGCTGAAAAAAAAATGGGTCATTAATTTATTTTGCAACAAACTGCAGGGAACCTTGAGGGCTTTCTCTTTTTTATGCAAAAGCCCACTGAGCTGCAATTTCAATAGATAGCAGTTGTCGAAGCAGATGCTTCCTTATTTAAGATTTTGGACTAGAAGAGCCTGAGGAATAACCTTGCAAAATGATGTCTAATATAGATATGTTCTGATTGATTAAAAGGCTCTTTAGTGGCACTTAGTGCAAAATTGCACCCAGCTGCCATAATATATTTTAACTTTCAATTGTTGTGGTGCAATATGTTGTACGCTCTAGTTCACACTGTTTAAGATTTTTTGTCTACATTTGTATCTGTGTCAGTCAGTGTATCCGGTCAGTTATATAAATGTCTGGTTTTTGGTTCAGAGCCTAGTCTGGGCTCCTTCCCTGTTATCTCAAATTTCAGTGCACTAACTTTGCATTGCTCTTCCTATTATTTCATCTCATATTCCAGGAGCCCCTTCCCACTCCAGCAATTCATGCGGAGCCTCAGGAGGAAGCCCAGGTGCCTCATTTTTCCACTCATCTTAGCTACTGCTACCTCCTTGCTAACCCAAAAGCTTTGACTTTCACATTTCTGTACACATTCTGTACACACTACAATTTGCCTTCTGTTGTCTGCTCTCATCATCACAGCATGAATTAATTGCATGATCCAAACCATCCTACACAACAATCCTACACAGAAATGTCATCGAATGCATCCACCACATGCACTGATTCCTTGGCACTGTTTAAGAAGTTATAGACTTGCCACACTTATAAAAATGTCTAGAAACTCTGAAATTGCTGCAGAGGAATAATATATGAACTACAAACATACAGATTTGCAGTACTCTACCTTAGGGTGAATATATAAGTATCTATCAGTATATTATTGTCTCAGTTTTTCCTCAGAGACATGTAACACTTCTGACATTTCAGTTAGTCTTTTTTGAGTTGAACTAACCCCTGCATCCCTACTAGACTCTTTAACCATCAGTCACCACAATGTTGTCTCATTCTTGTCTTGTGAAGATGATGTAACATCCATTATACTGCCTTGTTTTACCTGTTTGTCAGTCAACATTTGCTCTTGTAGCATAGCTGGTTCCTTGCACCAAGACCTATTTTTCTGCTTCTTCAGAGAGAGCCCTGGGAGAGACGCTTAGGATCGGTGTCAGAAGATGATCCTGACCTAGACACTCTGTACCTGAAGGAGACCCACCTGGGCATTGAGCGCAAATGCTCGAGTATCACTGTTAGCTCAACATCCAGCCTGGAGGCTGAGGTGGACTTCACTGTGCTCATGGACTTCCAAACGGGTATCGAGGAATTTTCTAGAGGCATGACTGAGCTGGGGGAGAGAGACTTCTCACCTGAGTTTATACTGGGAGCAGATCCTGTCTACCTTCCAGAGGAGAGACCTGTAGAAGTACAGCGGCCTGTAGAGAAACCAAAGCCTGTTGTAGAACACAAGGCACTGGAGGAACGTAAACCGGAGGTAGACAAGTGTCCTATCTCTTTCAGCAAAGTGGCTGGCTTGCCCAATCACTGGTCAGAGCAAATGTGTAAATGTGCTGATGGATGCAGTCACATCCCATTTTTTCTCACGTTCTACAGGGCATCAAAGCAAAGCATGAAATTACATTGGAATTTGAGTTCATGATTGATGCTAATTCCATTCCATTTGATGCTGCCCTCCATAGTTCAGTCAGTCAGTTCAGGTTTGGTTTCTTTGATTTCAGAATTTTGTTATGTTTCTCATTGCTTCTTATTCTTTTCTTTTGAACCATAACTCACCATATGCTGCCAAGATAATTTGATTGGCACTGTGTTTCTTAAATCTCATGATAACTCCCAGGTTTGAACTTAATCTGTTTCATTTCTTTCCCAAGCCTTTTGTACCTAAGAAAGCTCCGCGGTCAGTGAAAGCTGCCCAAGCCCTGAGGAAAGACTCTACAGAACAAGCTAATACCCAGTTGATGAGACGGGACAGCTCGGAGTCACCCCCAATCCATCCTCTCAGCAGAGAAAGCAGTGAAATCATTGCCTCCCAAGCTCTGAGGAAGACCGAGGTCAAGATCGAGACGCAGCCCAATGGCTCTGAGGTCACCACGACCATAATGGAGATTGCAGACCCGGTAAAGACCTTTTAGCTCATCATATGTACTTTACTGGTGATATGTCACTGTACCATAGAGGAACATGCTCTGAAGACTGTAATTATGTCAATTATCATCAATTACATAAGTAAGTGTAATTACGTTCTTTTAATACTTACATGCACTGTGGTGGTTCTCATATGGATTGTAAGTTCTCTGTTTGCTGTCTTAGGACCATGGTATCAGCAGTATGCGAGAGGCCACGTACTCTATGACGGAGAGAATCTCTCCTGTGAGTATTTTCATCTGTTGAACTTGAGTTTCCAAATCTCCTTCTGTCTTTGCTTCTGCTCTGTCATTTTGTCTGTTGCTTTTATTTCCAACTTTAGTTTCAGAGTTTGCTTCAGATGGCTTGCCTTATTTGTGAGGTATAACACTACCTTATAGCTTTCTTGCTTTGACAAGTGTTTATTAATTATATTCTTGAACAGGTGAACCTGGGATCATTTGCTAGAGATGGTTCTCCTCTAATGGTTACTGAGAACGTTACATCAGCCACTACAACTCATGTTACTAAGGTATCTGAAAAAGTATCTCCTGGTAGCCTCTTTTTTAGGAAAGGTCTTCTTGGAGGATTGAAAACGTACATATATATGTTTTTTTTTGTAGACGGTGAAGGGAGGCTACTCGGAGACAAGAATTGAAAAGAGGATTGTCATTACTGGTGATGATGATGTTGATCAAGATCAGGTAGGTGCAAAAGGAATTAGGGCTGGGCATTTTGTAAAGCATTTTAGTGAGCTATGATTCCTTCTCTAGAAGGAATAGTTCACAAAAAAATTTATATCTTGTCACCATTTTCTCACACTCCATTCACCATTTTCTCACACTCTGATCATTCCAAACCCATAAAACTTTCATTAATTTTCAGAACACAAATGAAAATACATTAAAAAAAAAACCTGAGATATTTCTGTCCATCCATTGAAAGTCTAGCAAAGAGGAATAACCTCTTCCAGTGCTTCCGGGTGCTTAATCAGCCAATATGCATTTTAATAAGCAACTAGTTAATAGAGAATAGAGAATTGTTAATAAAGAATTGGTCTTACAGGTATGGAATGACATGAGGCTGAGTAACTGATGACAGAATTTTCATTTTTAAATTCACCATGAAATTAAAATTGACAATTGTTATATTTTATGGAATATTGCAGTTATTGCAATTATTATAACTGATTTATCTATGCACATCATGTTTTTTAATAAAAAATACCCTCATAATGCCCTTGTAATCTTTAATCAAAAACATTAACTTCACCTACCCTCTCAACAAAATCTCTTGAAAATCTCTGATGACCGTGTGAGGGCTGGGCATTAATTCCTCCCATCCAGAAATTTGTCACTCACATGAGACGTCAGCAACTAGCAAACATTCAAGCAATTCTTGATGGACAAAATCAACATTCTTTTTTTGTTATAGGAGCCATTTCACAACATCACAATAGGAAAGAAAAAAGAAAAGAAAAGCAATTTCTGTTTCATGATGACTTTAAAGCACAAATTAATTAGAAAGCATATTACTAATTCATTAGCTGCATGTTTCTCTCATTAAGCTTGAGAAATAATTTACTTTTTTCACAGGCGCTCGCCATGGCAATAAAAGAAGCCAAGCAACAGCACCCTGACATGTTGGTAACCAAGGCTGTAGTTGTCAGGGAAACAGAATCTTCCACTCAAGATCCACATGAGGATTTGAAGGTATTTGTCACCGCTAGCCCCTGCATGCACAATTAATCCATCAATTTCGAAAATGCATATTATGGTTTCACTTCAGTGTTTATCTGTCATATTGCGCCTGCTGGTGTATAGCAGTTTGACAAGGGTGTAATGACATGTCAAAACCAGTTCAGTCAGTGCCATGTGTTGACTCTAGGTGGACGGCGCTGACAAACACAAGCTTTCATTTCACTGCAAACCATGCAGTTATCAAAAATCTATTGCAAGCCTTATGTTTTTCATCTTACAACAGCAATCACTTATTGGCAATGAAGTGGATCTTCTAAATGTACTTTAATAAACGGTTGTGTTACGTGATCTGTTTGTTTTTCTCTCCATTAGTCCTGATCTCCTCAGTTCTCAGGACATCCATGGGAAGCAAGTGTTCCTCAATGACTGCCAGTGGGTCGCCAACATCTACAGACCTCTTATTCTAAGCTTCTAGCTTCCGCTTACATACACGACACTAACATTTACACATGCACACAAACACATGCTGCCTCCCAGATGTCGGAAACTATTCCTTCTCATGTAATTTCTAATTTGTGTCTACATTTGCTGTGGTAATATGGACATACTGGTTCAGGAGGCACACGGTCTCCTTGGCTGAGGACCGCTGAGGAAGGACAGACTCATCACATCGATCAGACGATTTAGCCGCCATTGTAGTCTCTTGATTTTTCTTCACGAATGTGAAAACTAACCAAGCGTACTATCGACAGCCCGATGCTAATATCAAGCATGAGGCATGGGGCTTTTTGATGAACATTGCTGAAGATTTAGCTTAGTGGAGTGACAGTAGTATCTATTGAGTAGTTTTTTCTAGGGTTCATTGAGATATAACACAGAAGATCTTTTTGCAAATACTGAACTGTAGGGAAAAGCCTAGCTAGCGTACATACAGTATGTCATGCTTCTCTGATCAACAAATGTTATGTTGCTGTTAAATTCTGAACCTCATCTGCATGTGGCAAAGCAGGGTTTAAAACGGTTTCATATACAGCTAACTAAAACCGCTGGTTCAGTTTCATTACTTTTCAAGAAAAACAAGGCAGACTGTATTAATGTATGATTGCCAAACCTTTTGACAGTCTTCTGAAAAGTATTTATTTCCATATTATAGACATAATATGGAGATAGTGGACTTGCACATTCCCTGATTTTTTTTTATTTTTTAAATTACTGCTGTATTTGCTTTATAGATGTCTAGAAATGTTTGTTTCTTTGTTTTATTTCAGGAGCCCTTACATATGCTTAGTAGATATCACAAACACAGACAAATGAAAAGCGCCAATTTACAGTACAAACTTTTCAAGGTACCAATAGTTATCAAACTTTAGATGTTAGATTCGAAATATCCCCAAATATGACATCATTTTGAAATGCACGACACAAAAAGTAACATGTTCGCTTGTTGAATGCTCTATTTCATGTCCTAAACATATTGTTAAACTGTGAAAAAGTCCAAAGAAGCCAAACCTAATTTGAGTTCAGTACATGCTGACACAATTGCATAATTAATCAATGTGTTATGTGCATGTGCATTTAGACTTTAAGCATTTGAAAAAATAAATCAATTTATTAAGATCACAGAAAACAATTTAGAATTATTGTCCAAGTCGATATTTAACAAATTCCCTACTGCTCTATATGTTTGAGACTTCTGTGATTTTTTAAAAACTGTTCCTTCCCACACAATGCTGTGCCAATGAACTAATGCTTTTTAAACACTGTTGAAATGGTTCTGATTTGTTAGATATGAGACCTTTTTATGTGTAAATGTCATGAGCCTGTGGTTTTCAGTGAAGCGTGACCCTTGAGCCATGGTTCTCTTTACAAACGTTCCTCTGTGAAAGCAGTAGAAATCCTGGATGAGACCGGACATATATGTGTTCTAGTATTGAATGGATGAATGAGCTTCAAATTGTGTGTATTGCCAAATTAAAAACTTTATATTAGGATGAAAGAAGGCCAGGATAGCTCTTAATAACCTTTGCTAACATGGTGAAGGCTTGTTGTTGTATAACTAATGCATTTGTTCAGGACTGTGCACTATGAAAATAATAATACTTTACACAACTTGCAGATATCAGAAGGGAAATTTGTAAACATCATACTTCCAACTTGTTCAGTTACTGATTTTTGAGGATACGGGAGCTGTTCTTGAATATAAAGAAAAGTGCCATGCAAAGGTTGATAGTTGGATTCCTAATCCACCACAGCATTCTTTCGCCAGCCCATTTGCTAAGCCAATGTCAACGTTTTGTCTCTTTACAAGGCAATGTCCTTGTTTACGCTATATGTTGCATTTAAGATTTGAACTTTGAGGAAAACAAGTTAAGCTTAGAAAAGTACTTTTAGCATCAATTCCCCTGAGATTCCACCTGCAGACACTTCTGTGTACAATGCTATCCTCTACTTTCTACTGCTTGGTTTTGTGTGTTTGCTGTACAGTGTTCGAAATAAATAAGATCCATCCATGTGGTCAAGTTTGCTATTTGCTGCATCTGAGTTAAATAAAAACAGTTAATTGTAAATTCTGTATACGGTTTAGGTACAAATATTTTCCATTTTGTTCAAGAAATGTTGCATTGGTTCTGTTGCACTGCCCTCTTGTGGTCTATTGAAGAACACACTTCAAATCGTGAATAGGACTCCATGTACAGTATTATGTCTCTCTAATTAAAAGAACACTTCTGATTTTAAGCACAAGGGAGAGTATAATTGTTCCCTGAAATATTAACAAATAGCTGTTGTAGAGTTGTTACCAAATTAACTTTTTTTTTTAAATTTATCGTGATTCATCAACACCATTATGGTTAACGTTATATAACATGATATAATTTATAAGAATTGACTCAGTAAAACGTAGCAAAGGTAGGTTTTAAATTTAAGGTGTAAGAAACAGGTAAACAAAATGGACACCGAACAACTTTGCCACTTACGTGATTGATTCGAGTTTTTCTGGAGGATGGTTGTCCAGTTTCACTTTAGGGTTAAGTTGTCAACATAAGTTTGTTTTGTGGAATCCCATGGGAATATTATCAACTCAAAATGCTTGCAGATTTTGCTCGAAAATAGATAAGATTTTCCATTTCATGCTGACTCTCTCTCACTTTCTAATGTGTTTCAGCCAGATGCTACCTGTTTTTGAAGTTATTTAGCCAGAGATATGTTTAATTTTTTCAATATTTGAATAATTAAATTAGGGATGTTAAACTCACCAGGAGGCCCTCTGACCTTCTCACCTTTTCCACCACTCATGAATTTGCATCCCTGAAGGTATAAATTTTGCATTGACAGTATAAATTATGATGACTAACTCACAAATATCTTAAGAACATTACTTGTGTTCCTTCATTTATTAAAAGCAGACAGCCCATTCAAATACTGTATTTCAAACCACTACAGAGCCAGTTCATGCTAAACAGCTTGAAAATGGAACATAAGCATTATGTTCTAGGTATTTCAATGATCACAGCTATAACCTATAGAAAGCACCTTAACGGAAAATGAAAAGCTGGTCTTTTACAATCAAAATATCCGTTGTACATCGTCAAATAATGGAATTGTAAATGAACAAACTAAACCAGAAAAGAAATCAAGACAACTATTTAAGGCTGTTCTGGTCCTGAGGATATTTTACATACTGTTTCTCATTAAAGAGGCACACACACTAGCAAAACAAATATCTCAGTGCATGACTGAAGGAACAACCAGCTCGAGACAGCCAGAGAGCTCTTTTACTGTATAAATAAGGCCAGCAGCATTAGCTTCTTCTTTCAAACAGACAGGGGGGCATGTCAACACCGCGGACTGTAAACTCTGTCTGATTTGAGGACAGCTGATTAAATGGGTTGATGGTCTTACAATGAAAGTGTCTGTGAGGTATGGCAGTAGGGATTCTCTTCAAAGGAGTTCATTAAGTATTCCCAAGCTTCTTGTGGAAAAGGCATTTGTGTGGTTCTCCACTGCCAACCGTCTAATGTCTGAGTATGGATTCATCTTATCCAAACAGATGTCTTTGTATGCAAATCCTTAAGAGTGAACAGTATGTCATTTTATGCCCTTGAATATCCAGTTCCTGGTTGGAAACCATGTGGGTAACATCTGTCGACACGTTTATCCCCCCAAAAATGCGATAGATCCTACTCCACCGTATCGACAGCTTTGGTGTCAGTGATCAAAACCAGATTAGCAAACATCCTCCTTTAAAAAGCGAGAGGAAATCTTTCCTTCTGAAGAGTCTCATTTGTAAAACATACTGGAAAAAGACAAGTGGTTCCACTTGTAGATGTTTGTACTGTTCTCTCCGCTGTAGAGTTCAGTTCATCTGTCATAAGAAAGTCCTGACCGTACAGTAGAGTGATAGTGTTACGAGCACTGGTAGTGCTTTCCTCTCTGGGGCAAATCCAATCGCATGTGCAACTGCAAAATATAAATAGAAAAAAAAAATCGTTTTCAGATAGCCAACAAACAACAAAAAACGTCTCCAGGTTACGTATGTAACCATGGTTCCCTGAAGGGAACGAGACGCTGCGTCGAAACGCTACGGGAACGCCTCCAGCGTGACCACGCTCTGAATCACATGTGTAATCAGTCCAATGGATGGGCGAGACATCACGGGCGGGGTGACGTAGCAACCAGGAAGTATAAAAGCACGTGCGGTGAAACCGGCGTCAGCTTCTAGGAGTGAAGCAAGCGCTGGAAGGGATGCCGGAAGTATGGCCCTGAGACGCAGCGTCAACTAGCTACTAGCAACAGACGGACCCCATCCTGGCGTACTCTCTCCAGAACTCCCGGGAGCAGAACAATCGGGGGAAAGGTGTACAGACGAAGCCTCGGCCACATCTGTACCATGGCATCCAGCCACAGTGGAGCTGGATGAGTCCGAGAGAGAACCAGAGGGGACCATGCGATATCATCCGAGTCGCAAACAAGTCCACTTGAGCCTGGCCAAAGACTCTCCAAGTCTGCTTCACCCCTCGGGGTGAGGCATCTATTCCCCGG
>NW_015551119.1:240616-240999 GCF_001515605.1 Sinocyclocheilus anshuiensis
AATGGCGGCCCCACTGAAACAGTTTCAGAGGCTCCTGGGGCATATGTGAGATGGCGGCTGCTCCACAGGCCGCGGGCCGAGCGGCCACTCATGACCGCTCCCAACCGGTGAAAGATGCATCCGTCGCTAGCATATGCGGCGACCAGGAGCACCCAGCACCAGGCCCTGACATAAGAACCAAGGTTCCCTTCACATGTCTAAGGAACGTAGACACCGCCGCGTGACCTTGAGCATGCGAAGCGGGTTTCCCCTCGGGGAGAACCCCTTGGTCTTAAGCCACCACTGTAGGGGTCTCATGTACAGCAGACCAAGAGTTATCACGTTGGACGCAGCTGCCATCAGACCCAGCAGCTTTTGAAACTGCTTGACAGTGAGTGACCGGC
>NW_015551119.1:241280-270013 GCF_001515605.1 Sinocyclocheilus anshuiensis
GCGAGCGCTGCATCTAGGGAGTGCAGGCGGAGAAAGGCGAGCCATCTCCAACCCATCCGCTAGATCCACGGGCGATCCGTGTGATCTGAATCGCCGCCGTGCCTCAGCAATAGCGGGACCGAACCGCGAGTTCGCAAGCACGGACACACTCCTCAGAGCGTGCCTGGCGGGAGCAGAGCGTTGAGCGGGGAGAAGGACAATCAGCCCCTTATTTCCGAGTGCTGACTGCGCAAGTCTTTTTCTTTTTATAATAGTATTGACATAATGCTTGTGCGACTGTAAAACAGCTCCGCTCCACAGTAAAGCTGCTCATTATAATATTAGGCATAATATGCTTTAACTGCATAACTGATGCTTGTGCAACTGGCGATCTCATCGACGCCCTCATCAACCTCCTCAGAGGAAGACAAGCGGAGTGTCGAGCCCTCTCACCGGGGGGGAAAGAACCGCAGCGCGGGCTTCTGAACCCCAAGAGCGGGCGCTGGATCTGGTGGTTAAGGAAGAAGATAGGGACTCGCCCGTCTACATTCCCTCCACCGGATCCATCTCCCTCCTCAAAGAGAGCCCTCGGAGAGCAAGCATACGCAGTGACAAACGCTTGCAATGTGGACAGTCAGCTGACTCTGCGTGTTTTGCTCCCAAGCAGACAACACACAAACTGTGTGTATCCCCACCAGAAATGTAGCACGGGCAGGGAAGAACACACAGCCTGAGATACTGCCGGCTCTCACCGTATGTTTGTCTACACTCGTATTGGTAAAATAAAGAATGATAATGGACAGACAACACCAAATAAGACTGACACACACAGAGCGCTTGCTGAATGACAGAAAGCTGACGCCGGTTTCACCGCATGTGCTTTTATACTTCCTGGTCGCTACGTCACCCCGCCCGTGACGTCTCGCCCATCCATTGGACTGATTACACATGTGATTCAGAGCGTGGTCACGCTGGAGGCGTTCCCGTAGCGTTTCGACGCAGCTCGAGTTCCTGAAGGGAAACTATAACTACAAACAATATTTTTACCGTTTCAAATAGGATGTGATAGGTATTCTGCTTCTCCTTCAATTTAAGCCTGAGAGATTTTCACTCATTTTATGTATTTTTTTTAATTACCAAAAATTGCATTATTGACTTGATAGCCTAAAAAATTAACCACGAGTTCAGCATACTGAAGGATAATAGTTATAAATTCCATAAGGGGCCATAAGTTCAGACCTGCTATCCTGGGGATGGTAATCTGTTTGCTGCTGCTCCCCTCTCCACCTTCACTGACTGGTTTAATCTGGATGATGTAATCCTCGTCCACAGGCAGAGAGAGCTCAAGAGATGTGCTGTTAGTCTCCACCACACTGGGCCGACTCTGTCTGCTTTGCTTGTACATGACCTTTAAAGCAACACAGCTGCTTTAAATCTCAATTTATATGTAACAGACGATAAACCGTTCAATTCATGGTATGCATTATTCAATATACGGAACTGTAATCTGTCAACCAATCAGAATCAAACATTCAACAATGTTGCGGTATAAACATCAGGTATGTTTATACCAGAGGCAGTGATGTTTGTATGTTCATACCTTATAGCCCATAACTTCAGACTCATTTTCCAGAGCCTTGACATGATCCCACTTGAGGATGAGTTTAGAGTCTGTAGCATTCCACATGACTTTCACTGGAGACTGACTCGGTGCTGGAGAAAATACATTTAAAGAGCTAAACGTCACATTTCAGAGCAGTTTAAAACTACTGTACTGTACTACTGTACTTCAACTTTCCTTAATAAGACTATATACAATGTCAAAAACAAATGCAAAATCTTTTGCAGATACTCTAACTTTTAAACTAATGATAAAATGGAAACAATAATATGGTTATGGTTATAGACAATAACACACAATGGCCAGGGACTATGTCACACTTACGGGGTCTCTTAGTGGTGACATTCACCACAGCACTATCAGGTCCAACACCAGCACTGTTGTAGGTTTTGAGTTTGATGTAGTATGTACTGCTGGGGTCCAGTCCACGAATGACAGCAGACGTCCTGTTTCCCACTGTCCTCATCACACTGGCTGTGTCCGGTCTGTCCTTTGTACTCCAGTACCTCAGCTGAAATTTACAGTCAACTAGCTGTCATAATCAGCATCACAAAGTGTCGTTCATTGATTAAACTTTATGTGGTGCAGTAGTAAGCACACTGAGCTGTGTGAGTCATTGTGTGAATATATTTAAGTCAGTCTTGCCTACTGATATTCCGTTTCTAATAAAGCAAAAATCTCCCTACCACAAACAAAATATCTGACATTTTCCCCCAATATATACATTTTTATAGAATTGTTTATTGGTAGTTACTGCATCAAGAACATTAACAAAACTGGATGTGAGAATTGTCATAACAACACAGGGAATACACGACGATGTAGAACAAACCCAGTCAGATTCATTAGCTTGCTTTAGTTGTGTTGTGTTGTCCTCACCTCATAGCCCATTATGCGTGTCCTACTGGTGCTCCATGGTAAAGGCTTCCAGCTGACCTCCACTTCTGAGGCTGACAGGCTCTTAGCACGGACACGACTGGGGGCGCGACTCGGCTCTATGGTCAGAATAATCATTACTGTAATGGCTCATTATTATAGCACTGATGCACTAGCAAATATTTAGCACATTCAGTTTGCCCTAATCAAACAAAGCAACTCTGCAGCAACAACATTCTGAGCATTTCATATACCTGTTTATACCTAAAGGTAATTTCTGCTCCACTGGCACTATCTTCGATTGTACGAACAAACAAACAAACATCACTGATTGAGCCAGTAGACCTTAAGAGTAGTGGTAGACCTCAGGGTAGCACCAAAAATACATTTTTGAAAGAAATGAAAACAAGGCTGTGAGGCATAGAAGTAGATAAAAATTGTAAAATTCAATATGCCGTCTACCCTGATTAAGGTCTATGGTGCAATGGTTGGGCCACTCAAACCAAGAGAAACATTTTGGCTGCACCACAGAGACAGAGTGTTTAAAGGGGACATCGGATGCCCATTTTCCACAAGTTGGTATTATTCTTTAGGGTCTTCATAAAATGTCTGCTATAACTTTGGTTAAAATTCCACAATTGACGTGTAAAGTCTCACCCTTTTTACCTTGTCAAATTTCGGGTCGCAGTCTGAAAATAACGAACTGGCTGCGTGTTTTCTTTTCAGCTTTTCTGAGCTAGCAGATACACCAGAAACCCAACTAAATGCAAAAAAGCTAAAAAAGTGAAAATTTAATCCAGTGTCCCTTTTAAACATTTTGAGGGACTGAACTTGTGCATGGCTTATTTATAGTTGTCTTTGCATATTAAATTAAGATTGGTAAATTGGTTTACCCTCTTCTGCTGAGTATACAGTGGTCACAGATCCAAAAGGACCTTCGCCTTTGTTGTTGTAAACTCCCACTTTCACGTGAAATGGAGAGAATGGAGGGATGCTCTCGTTTTTGAAGATGTATCGGGATGCATCAGGAGACGTCACGGCCGCCTGCATCCAGCTTTGACCACCAAGAGGGCGAAAAGCAACCACATAGCCGAACCCTGGACCGCACTGTAGCTCTTCTGGGACTGGCTGGAAAGCCCCACAAGTACCCACAGACACAACATGAAAAAGGGTGACAGAATGAGCAAGGGAAAGACTGATGTATCATTATATCACAGCAGTGTTATACAAGAGGCTTTGTCTCAGTAGACTATGGAAATCCCTTTCACGGTCCTTGAACATTTTTCACTTTTCATATTTTGAAACATAATTGCTAAAATCCATAAACATTTTGTCTGCCTCACTGAAGAGTATCTGCCCTTTTTTAAAAAAAAAAGGGCTGTTTAAATCACAGACCAAACAATCTGACAGCATGATGGGCCTGTTTTTGATACAGGCCAGTGGGCGGTCCACCACTGACAGCTACTGTACCTTTGAGCACTTAAATGGGCAACGAGAGCTTGCTTGGTTACCTCCCAAGTGATGACAAGCTCCGAGCGACTGCCACCTCCTCCACTGACTCTGGCTGGGGTCGTCCTTGGCACTGCAGCATTAAAAGAAGAATACTTTTTTCAGGCAGTTTTATAAGATGAGAAACCCCAGAAGTGCAGACAGGGCATTTTTCTCCTCCATCTGTCTAGCGTGATACCACAGAGACAGCTTTGTGGCTGCTTCTTGGTTCTGAGTGAAAAGGTTTTAATATACAGTATGGTTGGAAGAGAACTCTAATCAAATCTCGTAGAAGTGCCTTGTTTTATTTTAACAAACCGGTTAACCTTCCCAAAACATATGCAGTCCCCCCAGTATACTCACAGCAAAGTTTTTTTTTTTTTCGCTTAGAGAAATAAGTTAGAAATATCTTTGCAGAGGTATACTGTTATCAAATATCATTTAAATGAATATGTAAATATGTGCTGCAAACTTTCCTCTCAATAATAAAATATACACACAACAAAAAATGAGTGGTGAGAAAGCAGTTATGAAAGCATCTGATCATAGCTATGTGGATGTTTGCATGAGCTTTGCAATTCAGCACTCCAGTCACGTCACGTCACATTTATTTATATAGCACTTTATACAATAGATTGCTTTGAAGCAAGCAGATTTACAATATTAAACATAGAAAAAATTAAACAACTTCCATTTCTACTATAAAGCAGCTTTCCAGTTTAATGTTTTACTTGCGTCTGACCTTAAGGCATTTATGCATTTAATGTGTAATAAGTGCTTTGGTCTTTTTTGGTTGGTAATCACAGTAAACATGTAACTATATACATACATGTGTCCTTGGTTCTGATTTTTTGTGAGGGTTTGCTGGGTTCCCCGGTGCCTATGGAGTTAGTGGCCAGCACTCTGAACTCATATTCAACCCATGGACTCAACTCAACCACACGGGCTGTCAACTGTTGCCCTCCCAGAGACGCTGGCACTGAGAAAAGAAGAGATATTTTAATGTATTGAAAATATATATTTCCAGAAACCTGAAACATAATAATCACTTGGAAAATGAGCTAGAGACTGGAGAGACAGGGTCTGGTCCAATATGCAGCTTTTTTTTGGCCAAGAACCACACATGGACCAGATGTGACCAAGTGATTGGTATTAAAAGCAACCAACAACATTTTGTTTTTACCTGCTCATACCCTTGTGAAAAAGAACTGCACTTACAGTAATCACACTGAATGCACCCTTTTAGTGAACTTCTAATCTTAAATGTATATTTAACTGTACTTGCAGATAATATCATTTTAAAGAAATAAAAGACCACTTCAGTGTACTTAAAGAGAGTACATTTTCATGACTATGTAAGTGCACTTTGTAATAATATCAAATTAAAAGTTAATTTTTTTGTGCTTAAAAAGGAACACTTATGTTGATGTAGTGACTAACATACTAAAGCATCTGCAAAGTACTTGATTATAATTTTAAATTAATTGATTTTACATTTAATAATTTGCAACTTCATCATTATTTTAATGATTAATTATATTTTAAAGAATTATTGAAATGACATATAAAGTACTGGAGTCCTACTTACATGGGTCAAAAGTTCAGCTAATTGCATTTAATAAAAACCTAAACTAAATTTTGTATCAATTTAAGTGATACATTTTCATTTAATTGCAATTAACAAGCAGTTAACTATCCGAAAACATTACATCTGGGTAAATCTGAAAACAATGATTCTATAATTATACAGTGTGGAAATAATGCATGGACATGTAATGCTTATCACCTCAAGGTTGTACAGAAAGTTCTAAATAAATGAGCAGAAAATGTGTGTATACACTGTGGTCAGAAACCCTAACCCTAAACACTGAGTATTTCTGAAACATTTGATTGCACCAGCTTGCAAACTTCAACAACCATTGCAGTGAACTGACAGTGGGTGTTCAGTTTCCTGAGATGAGAGGTCTTAACATAGGATAACGATGTGTTTATGAAATATTGTTATCATAAAAGCAATGCTAAACACTGAAAATAATTTATAGGCCTATAGTGCCAAACTAATCAAACTAACTTCATTGGTGACTAAACAGCACTCAAGGATCATTATGCTAAACTGTGCATTTTAATCCAAACTCTTAAATCCTGCAAACCTGTTTTGGCCGCCTGCCATCCGAGAGAAAAAGGGCTTCGGATCTGAATGTTGTAAGCAAAGACGGGACTGTGGTTATCAGGGCCTGGACTCCAGGACACAAAGGACGTTGTCTCTGCCACTTCATCAACTTTGATGTCTAGTGGTGGTTCAGGGGGACCTGTGAGGAAATTATTTTAAAACTTCACCAAGATAAATATATTTTTAATATATTTTTAATCTCGGTAGGTTTTAACCTTGTGGGTTTTTGTGTTTGAAATTTTGTTTGGAAAAACATTACCTCGTACCACAACATCTGTCGCTATAGACGCACTGTCCACTTTAGTCTGTACGGCACATGTGTATCTTCCTGCATGTCTTAGCTGAATGTTACGAATCATAATGTCACCAGCAGATGTCTGTGAGCAAAAAAACACAATGATTCATGTAAGCCATTTTATAGTCTTCTGTTAGATTCTGATTTTCTGGTGTCTTTTCAAATCAACAAACATGAATATCAGAAAGCAGTGCTAAAAGAATTACACGTACTCCACCAACTTTTTCAAAATATCCCCCATGGCTTCCAAAATTGATCAGCTGCTCGTTGAAAAACCAGGTGAATCTCACATCCAGGGTAGGGTCACGAGACACCTGGCATGGAATAACAACACTCTCTCCCACTGTAACATCCAGCTGGGTGGCTTTAGAAGTGATGATGGTTGGCTCTGAATATAAGAATAAGGTGGTCAGTAACTAATACATTTATAACTGTACATTACTAGTCATCAGTAGATTGGTGCATAAAACAGCACTTGTATATAACCTGCCATTCAAGCCTTTTTTACAGAACACTGTCAAGACCTCCTGCTTTTATCTTAGAAATATTGCACATTTACGGCCCATGCTGTCCTTTCCTGTTGCTGAAAGACTGATTAACTCTTTTGTTTTCTCGCATATTGACTACTGTAATGCTCTCCTTGCTGGAGTTTGTAAATCCCCCCTCTAACAAACCACAATATCTGCTAAATTTGCTAACTAGAATCCTATCTGGGGCCAGGGTTGGTGACCATATAACCCTTATTTTGGAGTCATTACTCCCTGTCCGTATAGATTTCTAAATCCTTGTTTATGTGCATTATTTGGCTCCACAGTGTTTGGCTGAACAGGATTGCTTTTACTTCATTATCTGTTCTATTTTGCTATTTAATTATTATGTGTTTTAATTCATAGTCGTTGTTGTTGTTTTTCTTGTATTTAAAATGCATTCTTTTACATTGTCCTTGCTTTTGTTGTAAAATGCTTTAAAAAATAACTTTTAAAGGTCCTATACAAAATAAATGTATTATATTATTATTAACATTACTGTATTACATTTGAGCTGAGGCAAGAAGTGCATTGAGTAGTACACTTCTATCACCACTAGATGCCACTATGCTCTTAGATCTTGATCTTGTAAAAGTAAATTCTCAATTCCCCCTAAAAATCTCCAATATCTTCAACCTTTCAAAATATCTTCATTTCAATGAGTCAATAAGTACGTCAAATTGATGCACCTGTTATTAATATGATATTAATGTTAAACATATCTATCTATCTATCTATCTATCTATCTATCTATCTACCTACCTACCTACCTGCCTACCTACCTACCTACCTACCTACCTTCAAAATATAATGTAATTGTCAGCCACAAAAAAAAAAACAAGAAAATATTTGCTATATAATCACATCTGTTTGATATTCCTCAGATGAAGTTGATATAGGGGATGTCAGAGAAAAGGGTCAAGATGACAAAAAAGTGCAATAGTGAATATTAATAAAATAGCTGGTTCAGCTTTAATTTACGGGATGAATCATTACTGATTAGTAATCTCTGGATTTCCGTGTGCTGAATTATTCATGCTTTATCATGCACTTCTTGCAGAGATGTCTCTTTAATATGGCAAACACGTGACTTTTGCTGGAGCAATTTTATTTAAACTGTTTGCAAATTATCATGTCAAATGAACATGTATTCAGGCTTTCATGTGAAAATGAGAACAGGAGAAGAAACCAGAGAGTTTCTATAGAAACCAGTTTTAAAAACAAGAAGGACCACCAAACCGCTGTTCTAATAGAGCGCTGATATTGTTCACGCCGCCTTGTCAAACAGGTGAAGAATTCACAGAGTTGCAAAAAAGGCTGTTTTAGATGGATTTAAGCCCTAATGAAACACAGCACGGTTATTTACACACATATCATGCATCTCTAATGCTTGGCAAATAAATCAATTCCCCATTAACCACAAGCACAGTTCATCTAGAGAGCGTGGAGATAAGGAGCTTGTGCTTTACTCTTACACTGGTAAAGACTGTAGATCGATAGTAAATAGTTATTTATATATTTAAATGTATATAGTTATTTATATCATACAAAATATTGTTTTGCAACACATAGTTATATACAGTACACAGTATTCAAAAATTTGTGATCTGTACTTTTTTAATCTCACCAAGGCTGAATTTATTTGATAAAAAATGCAGTAAAAACAGTAATATTGAGAAATATTCTTTAAATAACTTTTCTATTTGAATATATTAAAATGTAATTCCTGTGATGCAAAGCTGAATTTTCAGCATCATGTGTCACAAGATCCTTTTCAGTGTCACAAGATCCTTCAAAATCATTATAATATGCTGATTTGCAGCTCAACATTTCTTATTCTTATCAATGCTGCGGCTGAATATTTTCGTGGAAATTGTGATATTTTGTTTTACAACTCTTTGATGAATACACAATTCAAAAGAAAAACATTTATTTGAAAAAGAAATGTTTTGTAACATTATAAATGTCTTTACGATCACTTTTGATGACTTTCATGCGTCATCGACTGGATAAAAGTAGAACTTTCTTTACACATTTTATTTTATTAATATATTTTATTTTTTAATTTTATTAGTATATTTAACACAAATGTATTTTTATAATGAAAACATGTTGTCATCATCGTGTTACATGCATGCATATGTACAGAAGTGTCCAAGAGTAATGCATGTACTAAATACTAAAATGTCCCAGCATACCTTTCACCACCAGTGTGCCTGCACTGCTTGCCACTCCAAACTGGTTTCTCGCCACACAGGTGTAAAGACCTGCATCTAGTTTGGTGATGTTGGATATCCGGAGACTGCCATTATCCAGAACGGAGACTCTAGACAATAAAGTGACATGATGAAAGCCTTGCAACACCATTCATCCAGATAAACAAGCTTTAAAACCAATTATATTACATCAAAGATCAATGAACTTTAGTCTGGCCACAGAGATCAATAGGCAATAGGACTAAAATAATAAGACATCATTAAGCAATTATAAAGAACACAATTAGATTATTATAAATCTACATTTTTATATGATAACATAATATGCAGTTAAATACTGTGTTTTTATGTATATTTAATTATTGTATTTCAGATTATTGGACATTTGGTGTCTTTTATATTCATGTGAAAATAAAAAATGTAAAAGCCAAACACACGAAAATGAAACCCTTCTCTGAACTCTTCCTTGCTGCTAAACCAGCTCTGATATATTCACTTTCGACAGATGATAAAAGCTCTCTATTTAAAGTTATTTTTTTCTGTAGTTTCTTCTGCAACTATATTACTAGCAAGACTTTCCACATCATAAAACAACAACGTTCTGGCCATGGTTTCTGCTGAACAGTTCAGCCACAAATAAAATGTTCTGTCATTATTTAATCACCTTCTTGACTTCCAAACCCATTAAGGCCGGGACACACCAAGCCGACTTCAAAGAACTAGCAGCGACGAAAGCCGACGGCGTTGTCGCCTCACTTCGGCATCGTCGGACCAAAAAGCTGCGCTCGAACACACCGCACAGACTACAGCCGACGGCAAACTAACACGTGCGTTCTGCGCATGCGTGAGAGGAATTAACTGTCTATATCAGCAGCTATCAATAGTATATATTCGTCATTCAAAAGGAGAAACCGAAACAAAGATATACACAGATATACGAAACTAAACTATGAGCATGCTATGTATATGTATATATTGAAGCAGAATTTATTTTGGTGGGGCTATATGAGACTGTTGATTAAGTAAAGACAGCATATTGTGTCCAAAATTACATTTTAAGCTTAAAAAATACATTTTCATGTTCCCCTACAAGTGCAGAAGAAAAAGAGAAAGTTAGCTGTATTCTGCTTTTATTAATTGTAGTGCAGGGGCCAAAGCAATGAAAAATGTTGAAGAGCAGTGCACAGGATGTGCTTCATTTACACCGTGACCTTTCAGTATGCAGTGGTCTTCATCACAGCACTGAGAAGAGAAAAAAATCTGCTCCCACCACCAAGGCAAACAGCCCTTTTTTATGGACATGCCAATGTTTGCAAGAATTTAGTAAGTGGAATTTTTTGAAATGAAGGCATGTTGATATGAGAGCTTTCAGCAGGCATGTCATCCTCGTGCCACATGTCTTGTGGGGTTATCGTCAATGGTTTTACTCTAGCTGAGGCCAAATTTACACTTCTATCAAGCGGATGATAGTGGGTTGGGTGGGGGAATAAGTCAAAGAGAACACATTCAGTAGAACTTGCTTTGCCTAACGGCAATGTGTACACAAAAGCGGTTTTATTATGTGCTCTAATGAACACCATTACATTGGAGTTTTGTGGCTTTTCGTTTACTTCTGTTAGCATACATGTGCCAATTATATATATATATATATATTTATTTAAAAGTTGTCTAAATTATCTTTAGGAGATATACATATTTAAAAGTTACATTCTATCTCTTCTATTGAAAATATTGACTCATCTTACACTCGTTGGCATTTCCAAATTTTTGTCCAATCAAATGTTCTCTAGAATGAAAATGTCTCGAGTGGACCCTTTTCACAGACTGTAATAATGGATTTCCACAGCTAATAACATTGTAAATCTTGTTTTTATTTTTCATTTGAAAAAATTGCAATGTGCATTTATAACACTATACTGTGTTTTCTTACCTTGGCATTAAAGGCAGGGTAGGTGATCTGGTTCAAAAACATGTTTTGTTATGCTGGTTGAAAGTCTCTTCACATCCCAATAACAATCACTAAGTTAAGTGGTCTAAATTTATTTATAAGTATTTATATCATCTGTGGAAGCGTAGGACCATAAAATGTTCGTCCAATATCACTCGGTCTGAGGGCTACGATAGGCTGTCCTACCTGCATACCTCCACACAGCCTGTTTGCGCAGATGTGATATGTCATCATTGGGATCCATTAAGCTATTGCAGACCGAGCAAGAATGGAAGGCGTTATTATTGTAATATTATGCGCTTTGTATTGTAATGTTTTCTCACCGGTGAATGAGTTGCATTCAACCCTCCACAAACGTCATCTCTCATCGTATCGCTGGTTAGCCGCTGGTCTGCCTGTGTGCATTCATGTGTTTTGGAGGAGGAGTGGCTTTGGAGAGTGATTTGCAGGGAGGGTGGGATCTATGCTTTCAAACGTAGCTTGCTATTGCTAGCCTCTCTGAAATCGCTTACTCTACCTTTAAAATACATAAAACTAGTTAACGCTACTGCGCCAGTGTTTCTAATACAATGGCTCAGGGAGTGAAACAAATTTGACATCTTTCTCTCTTTTGACCAGTGTAATCAATCTTTCGATATTTTTTCCCTCCTTTGGAAAGTCACAGAAATGCTATAATTGATTTTTTTCTTTTGCTATTTGAGCAAATGGGAAAGCAAAATTGATTTTTGTTGTAATTTCCATTCACCACTATAGAAGTTTACCAACTATGGCTGCTTCCACTTCTGAAAACCCCAGAAATGTGGAAATGGTCAATACCACCAAATATGTCCTTGCACAATAAATAAGAAATCTTGGAACAAGGCTGTGACATAAAATAAAGGCTATCTATTTTTTCCCTTTAAAATACAATGCCCAACATTCAAAGCAAATCATTCACACAGGGAGAAAACCGAGCTGGTCAAGCAATTTGGTAACACATTACATTAAGCTTCTATACATTCTATCAACATTGGAAATATGCAATAGCTAACATGAAATAACAACAAACAATACCTTTCCTTGTAATGCATTATGAATGAACATGAATTAACAACATGTATAAATTAACATTAGCCTAGATTTAAAAATGCAGTAATAATTGTTGTTGATTGTCACTATTGTAACATGTTACCAGCAACTTCATTATGTCTTTAACACATTTTTAAAAATCTGTCAGCTGTATAATTATGCATGAATAAATTTGTGCAACTTATTTATGCACAAATATGGAAAAGCTGGAAACTGTAAAAGGCTACAATCGTATTTGCATAGTACAGTCAGCAGATTTCCAACAAGCACTACATTACAAATGCAAAATTGGACATAAAGAAATGAAAGCAACTTTTTCCCTTCCCACATGATCATTATAGAAGTCTGAAAAGCTGTTCTTTGGTTTTCTCTCTCTTCTTCCTCTCTCGCTCTCATAAACACACTCCCAGTAGTGCAGCAGTGTTTAATGAGAGACCCTGTCCCTCTTCTATCTCCAGCTCTAGATTGTGGGTGGATGTTAGCAAAAGGCTGATGGACAGTGATGGCTACTAATGATTTTCTTACAGCAGCTCCAGACTCAAGAGTTCAGCCATACTCTCTCCATAGAGACACAGTGCCATTCTGCTTAATTCCTCCATGAATTCATCTAAAGTGTAAGCTAATGAGAAATCTGTGATGCATTGCCTTATATGCACTATAAAAACCTATTCAAACATGAGTTCTTGATCTGGAGGCATTATCGGTGTCTGAGAGGAGGTTCAGAGCTGTTTTCAGGTTCAGGCTTACAAACAGACCTGATTTTAAATCACGTAGATGCTTGCTGAATTTAGCTCGGGGTCAGTCAAGCTAGAAATTCTACTATGCAAATATTAATCATAGTCAATGTGAATTTTTATGCATAATCCTTAAATCTAATGTGACTGGATTTCTTTGATGTTAATTTTCTTTCTTATTCTGTACTCAGTCATACTTAATTCTCTGATGGATGCTGTCCATGTCAGGGGAGGTGACCTTTAAGCCGTTTTAATCAAATAATTCAGGGTGTGATGGTATATCCAATAGTGAAACCGGAGGCTTTCTCAGAACTCTATATGATGGTCTACTTAATATACTACCGTTCAAAAGTTTGGGATTGTAAGATTGTTTTGTTGTTTTTTAAAGAAGTCTCTTATGCTCACCAACGCTTCATTTACTTTATCATAAATACAGTAAAACAGCAATAATGTAAAATATTATTAGAATTTAAATTAACATGTTTTCTATTTGAATATAGTTTAAAATGTAATTTATTCCTATGATGGCAAAGCTGAATTTTCAGCACCATTACACTTAGAAAGTTTAAAAGAAGAATGTTTATTTGAAATGTATACATTTAATTTCTTTCAAAAAAATCTTTTGAATTCTAATGTTGGTCTTTTGTTTACATATATAAATGCACATATAAATGACTGACAAAAATATTTCTAAGAATATTTAAAATAAAGATGCAATTTCTACAAGAACATTTTACATATGAAATGTTATGCAGAAATTTAAGACAACTTTAAGATTTTTTCAACATGTAGCCCTAAATGTAAAATTGCGTATTATTATCTAATAATTTACGTTCTAAAATTATGATCTTTGTACAGAGAGATCCCCATTATTTTCTGTTATTTAAATATATTTATTATAGGATAATGACTTAAAGGATCAGTTCACTTCCGCCTACGTCACGCGCGAGCTTTCCAACGAGACTACGTAATGCATGAAGCTGAGCTAGTGCAAGACGTGCATTTGTGGTTAAAAAGCATATAAAGTTTTATTTTTTTTAGAAAATGACCAATCTTTTCGCTAGATAAGACCCTTATTCCTCGGCTGGGATCATGTAGAGTCATTTGAAGCTGCACTGAAACGGCAATTTGGACCTTCAACCCACTGGCCACCATTAAAGTCCATTATATGGAGAAAAATCCTGGAATGCTTTCCTCAAAAACCTTAATTTCTTTGTGACTGAAGACAGAAAGACATGAACATCTTGGATGACTGATTTATATTATGAGCCTAAATGCAGTCATGGACAGAATCTTGTAAAAAAAAACAAAAAACATTGGCAATGCTTATATACTTGTTTTCAATAAAAAATACATTAATCTATTTGTGATTGAATTTTTGCATCAAAGAAATTTAAACCAACTGCCTAAATGTATATATAAATATGAAAATTAATGGGCTAGACAACAAAAGATAGGTCCAAATGAACTTTTACACTGCTACATTTTACATTACTACAAAATACAAATGGTTTATGAAACTACAGATTCAGTAATCAGTGATTGGTTGATTGTTCAAGTGCTGTTGATGCTATTCTGTGACCTGAAAGAGTTTTTTCTTCTAGATCAAGTAAATGCAAATGCAGCGGCTGTTGTTGTTGAGACGTTTTGACGTGAATAATCAAGCCTTTGATCAGTAAAAACCCTCTGCCTGACCTGAATCATATTGCTCTGTCTCTATCACTTTAATAAACAGGTTCTTGGCAGACAAAGGGAAATGGGTTGGTAAAAATACCTGTGGCTCTCTCGCAGGGCTTCTTTGCCCTTCCTCCAGGAGATCATCCCGCGCGGGGACATGCGGGGCCTGCACTCAATCAAAACATCTCCACCCTGCCGAGCCAGTGTCTGTGCCTTTAGCACACTATAGGAGAAATCTGGTGCCACTGCTGATTTGAAGAGAAAAACAAGCATCTTACAAAACTGGCAGAAAGATAGACCGACTGACTCCTAAAAGTACTTGAGAAGTCCTTAAAACACACACAAAAAATGTCACTGCTTTAGATAGCAACATATCAAAAAGTGTCAATTGTTTTGAAGAAAAACAGTACAAAGACATTTTTCAAACAAAACATTTAATATTTTCTACACAACAGGCATATAATACAAAATGTGGAATAAATACAAATGTAAATATAAATAATAAAATATGAATAATAGATTACAGCTAATAATTTAATAAGATTTACTTATCAAACATTCTGTTCTTCTAACATCAGAACAGTTGCATCACACTGACATCTGAGCTTTCATGCCCCAAATAATCTAAAATTTTAATTCAGAAAATTAAAACATGTTCTTCTTAGAAGAGGTTTATTCAAGTAACTGATGTATGAATTGCATTTTTAATATACAATACCATTCAAAAATTTGGGGTTGATTAGTTAATTAATTAATTAATTAATTAATGTTTTAGAAAAAAGTATCTTATGCTCACCAAGGCTGCATGAATTTGATCAAAAATGCAATTACAACATTAATATTGTGAGATATTTTTTACAATTTAAAATAACTGTTTTCTATTTGAATATATTTTAAAATGTAATTTATTCCTATGATGCAAAGCTGAATTTTCAGCATCATTACTCCAGTCTTTAGAGTCACATGAGCCTTCAGAAATCATTCTAATATGATGATTTGAAACGTTTCTTATTATTAGCAATGCTGAAAATAGTTGTGCTGATTAATATTTTTTTGTGGAAACCATAATAAGATCTACTTCCAGGATTCTATTATTCATAGAAAGTTGAAATAGAATTGTTTTGTAACAATGTATGTCTTTACTGTCACTTTTGAGCGATTTGAAAAAAAAAAAAACTGACCCCAAAATTCTGAAAGTTACTGTATAAAAAAATTCTAATATTACCATATGAAATAAAATTGAATAAATTAATGGATAAGACAAAACAATCAGTGTCAAGTCACAGATCCCTTTTCTTCCACACAACCTGTCAACCTGCTACATATCTATCTGGTTCCCTCTTTGCTAAATCTCGTTGTTGTATCACTTTCCAGAGGCATGTGAGGAGGATGTTTTTAATGCGATATCCTCACTTAAGAGCACACTCAGAGCTCATGCTATCCCCCGCACACCACTAAGTCAAACCGAGTCAAGCCAGCCAGCACAAATCTAAAGGCTCTAAAGTGTGAAGACTGTCTACCTCACATCTCCCCCAGGCAGCAATTTCAGCATACTAGACTTTCCTGCTTGTTTGGCATCCATCTGCACTCAGCGCTGACAGCATCAAAGCACCCATTGTGCTGACAAATGACAGGACTTGGGAACAGAGCACTTTTCTCATCTGCCGCATGATAAAATGGCCTCGAACGTCAACTCCTTTAATCTTCAGCGCCGAGATGGGTTTGATCATTGATCCTGTCAAAAGTTATTCTGCTCCTCATAATAGCGGGTCAACTGTTTTTAAATGCAGCGTAAAAGGGTGTAGTAAGACTAATGATTGGTAGCGTTTGCTGACAATGTGGATAGAATGAGCTTATGAGGAAAACAAAAGCCAAGTACTGCTAAACAGCACTGCTGCACCAAAACACAACAAACTTCATATCATATATAGACAAATTTGTCAACATAAACTGCATCTGGCTATATCTTTAGTAACTATGAATTTAGTGATTCCTTACCAATGACTCTGAGTTCAGCGTTGGTAAACACTCGGCCATGACGGTTCTCGGCGATACACTGGTACATCCCAGTATCTGACAGGGTCAGACTGCTGATGGATAATGCCCCGTTTACCACCTGGATTCTGTCCTGGAAACATCACAACAATCCCACACTTCAATTTAAAACAATTAAATTGACTTGAGTTACATATTGAAAATTAACTCCAGTATTATTTTACATGTTAGACACATTCTACATAGAAAACACAGTCTGAGAAATCCATGTAATGTTTTCCTCTTTTCTGTCCTTGCATAAGGGCTACACATATTTAAACAGTAAATATGCAACTTGTCCAAGAAATAGCAAAATCATACCCAGACTGTTTTGATAGCTTTGATCAGTGAAAATGAGGAAGCTACTGAAACTTTCGATGAATAAGGTATAAAATAGGACTTTTTTTCTGGTCTTTTTCAACAAAGAGTCAATGAAAAAAGAAGGGCTGCCCTCTTAGTAGTCAATTAAACTCTAGCCGATGAGAAGAAGCTTAGCCTTAGCTTAGTTAATAAAGAAAACAAACAGAGTGCACTTTCTGCCGTCTCGGTCTCCGTGAACTAGAGCGCGTCACAAAAAGGAACGAAACTTAGTTTACAGACTTCTTGTCTCACAGATATGAGAAATATATCTATAGAAAGGTTCAAATGTGTACTTTTAAATTAACCAATTCAAATCGAAAACAAATACTCTCTGATTATGTAATCTGTATGAAAGCATTGCTCTAAAGGCGCGTCCATGCAGAGATGGCGAGTCAGCATCTTTGCAGCCGACATTGACTAAATTATTAAAATATCTCCTTGATATTTTTTCCCGACACATTCATAGTTACTTTTGCTTTATGTGTGTGCTTGAGCGCTGGTTTATACTAATTATCATATGTTATCGTCATTTTGAACAGTGGACACACATTTCATGTGTTAAAACTACATAGAATTTACGTGTAGTTAATGGCAAATACAGAAATCTCTAAAACCGTTTTTCAAGATTGTTTCAAAAATGTATTTCAAATGAACAATAAAATCGAACAACAAAGGTATCTTAAGATTTGCTTCGTTAACTTAAATTCCACAAAATAAAAAATAAAACAATAACAACAACAAAACTATAATGTATTGCATGGATTTCTGGCAACAGTGATAACTCAAATGTAAATGAACCATCCATACAAACTGATTTACTAGAAAGAATCATACTTCTCATTGCTACTTGTTAGATAATGTTAGATAATATTTTATTTTAGATAAAACTATCACAACAACAGAACATAGGATTTGTGAAAGGAATGGGACACCACTAAAGTATAGGCCTACCATATTCACGGAAAGTGCCTGCTATAAAATAATAAAATGACAGATGTGAAGGGAGCAGAATGGAGGATGAGTCTAATCCCATAGTAGCAGTGGATTGCTACTGATGGGCGGTCTATAATTTTTATCCTGGCCAAACACTTACTCATAAAGCCCCTGTTATGCTGCCATTGAACTCACTTGAGTGTGAAAAATTTGAATGGTGCATTCAGGTTGAATGAACTGAGATTTAAAGGGCTCAGATATCTGCGCTCGCTCTCTGCATGTGGGCTCTTCAGAGTCTGGTGGCATTAGCTTTATGCCACTTGAATTTCATTGTTCCAATGCAGCTGGAAAATGGTGTAACACTCTGGCCACATGATCCGCCCTGACATGGAGCATCACAATCTAACTGATATCATAAACAGACTGCTTCATATGTGTGCCATGTTGACTGGGGTAAACTAGAGAAATCAGTACAGCCTCTAGCAGCAAAGACAAATGGTGGCAGAAATCAGCTTTATGGGGGTAATTAATTAGGGGTGACATTCCACTGAAATCAGCACTTTCCCCCTCGACGGGAGAGCGCCGTTTGAGTGGGCGGTGCTGCACCAGACTGATTAAGTTGCCCACCTGAACAGACATCGCAAAGATTGCCCCAACATTATGGGTATTGGCTTGACCTGTGTGAAATTGTTGCTGAGGTAAACATTTACACAAGCAGATGAATATTTGGTGTAGTACCAGGAAGAACATCGATAGATAGGAGAAAATAGATAATTTAAAAGTACATAAAATAAATATAGATTATACAACAGTTAGTTTTAGTGCACTCATGTGATTGAAGAAGAATGACATTGATTATATTAGATTTTTATATGTTTTTTTTTAATTTTATTTGATTTTTTTTTCTGACATGGTGTTATATCTTTCACTTGGATGTTATAAGTTGCACTGAGTAAATACAGCTGAATAAAACAAAAACTGTGTCCGTCTTCATTTCAGGCTGCAAAGCAACAAAATTATTTTAAAGGGGGGTGATTCTTTTCTATACCCTCTGTATACTATATTTCAAATGAACCATAAAATCTGACAATAGTGGGATCATAAATTTTGTTTAGCTTTAGTTACACAAAAACTAAAACAAAACTGTAAACAAAACTGCAACAACACAAAACAACAAAACTAAAACAAAAAAGGGGCTGATCAAGATTAAACAAAAATCACAGTATCTTGTACACAAAAAACTAAATAAAACTAAATTCAGCTAATTGAATGTAAAAACGGTCTTATTTATAATAAGAAAATGCCAAGTAAATTATTGAGCAATAACTCAAAGCTATTGAAAAATAACTCAAACAAATCAATTGGACTTGAAATGAACCATCCGTACAAACCGATTTACTACAATGAATCAGACTTCTCAATGCTGCTTGAGAAAGAGAGATGAAAATCTAGAAGGGCATATTTGATTACTGCTGCAACTCACTCATGTGGAATACAATGTGACATAATTCTGTCATGCTACACCACTGAGAAAAATAACGTATTACTGTATTTTGAAAAAGAGAAATACTGAAAACTAGAATTAAATTACTAGCTCTACTGCTTAGGGTTTCTCCCTAACAGTGATGATATATGGATCTTCTGTGATATGCTCTCAATACTGCATTCAGGTGATGGTGGATAGTATAAGGAAATGGCCTTTTCTGTTCATTGTAATCATCAAATAACAAACGACACTCTTCTTCTTGTCCTCTGACTACATGGATGACTTTTGGTCTGGAGATTGATCAAATGCTGAGGTAGCCGATGGTGACATTTACAAAATGGTAACACCTCAGCTCATTAAGAGTGCAGCCTCACAGGCTGAGATTGTGTTCACTATCTCTCAGAGTGATGAAACAAGCTCTGTTATACATGACACTAATACAGCACAGACTGCTCTGAACTTTACAACAACTGAGACAAACCTAAACCGGAGCTCTGGAAATACACAGAATCCTAAAAATACACAACATAATCCTGAGAAAGGCAATAGAAAGTCACTTTTTATTTTTATTCACGTCTTGTTTTTAGAATTGTTGTACACATGTGATGTTGCCGTAATGTACCTCAACCAGTTTTTATGAAAAGAACCAAGTTGAAATAAATCTGCAATAAAGTAAAATATTACTATTAGTGAAAACATAAAATGTTGCTTTGGCAACCATCTGAAACAAGTTTAACAACTAAGATTTTTACAACGAAAATAAATAAACCAATAATAATGACAAAACACATTCCCGTTTTTTGTTATTTTCTGTTTTGTTCTGTTTGTTTAAAAGCACATAACACTTCTCAAAGTAAAAATGAAAAGACAGAGTTTTTATTTGTTTATTTATTTATTTATTTTTAGTATTTAACAGAAAATAAGCTTTTTTGAAAAGATAATAATAAACATTAAGGTCTTTCAAAATATATTCCTGTCTTTATTAACAGTAAACTAAATTAAATATTGAATTACTGTTTTCAGTTTTATCTAAAGTGAAAATTGTACTTTCATATTTTATTTCGCTTTTGTTTATGGTGAAATTAAGTTGTAAAAAGTTTTATTAAGTTCTATATTGACCTATATTATGCAAGATTTTGGCTTGTGCCTAAAGAAAATATACTGATTAGGTTAAAAAAAGACAAAACACAGATTGTCCGATTTACTCAATCATTTATGATCTAAACAATATTGTGTTTCTCTGCTAAACTTTATTTGCTTTCGATTAAGCGAACCAATCAAGAACTCAAAAATTATTTTTGATGTTGAAATAATTGAAACTGTAATTCTCAGCATGCCTTGCATGAGACCTAATGGGGAGAAGAAACATTCAGAAATTAAGCAAATTTTTTTAAGAAATATGAGAAAAGATGGAGACTTAAAGGGTTAGTTCACCCAAAAATGAAAATTAGCCTCTGTACTCACCCTCAAAGCATCCTAGGTGTATGTGACTTTCTTCATTCAGACGAATCCAATCTGAGTTATATTAAGAATTGTCCTGGCCCCTCCAAGCCTTTTAAATGGGGGTAAGCAGGCGTTGTTTGTCAACAGTTAAGAAGACGTGAAATAAAGTGCACGCATCCATAATAAAACGTACCTCACGAAGGAAAACCAGTCTCCTCTTTGCTTATATCTAAATCCTCCGACATTTTTCTTTACAAATCCTCATTTTGTGCTTCTAATTCGTGAACGGCGTTTTGTTTTGCTTTGTCTGCGCGTTCGTCACTTATCATGCAACGTCGACGCACTACGTCATCCGCCGGATCATCTTCCGCGTATGACAGTCAGTGGAAGTGAGAAAAAAGTGTTTATTACTTTTGAAATATGGATATTTATCTTACAAAAATGCATGGATCCGCTACAGGAGGCCTTTATTCATGCCCCGGAGCCATGTGAGGGACATTTTATTATGGATGCGCGCGCTTTATTTCACGTCTTCTGAACTGTTGACAACCAACACCCGCTTACCCCCATTGAAAGGCTTGGAGGGGCCAGGACAATTTTTAATATAACTCAGATTGGATTCGTCTGAAGGAAGAAAGTCACATACACCTAGGATGCTTTGAGGGTGAGTAAAACACAGGCTAATTTTCATTTTTGGGTGAACTAACCCTTTAATAATGTTCAATTAAACTATATTCAATTCTGTTGGGATTTCCTTCTAAACTTCCCGAATCTGCTAACTTGTTCTTCAGGTGCACTAAAGATAAAGCAAACCGCATCACCCACCTCAAAGGACTCAAGCGGCTCTCCGTTCTTCAGCCACCTATAGGAAGGTTTGGGCTTAGCGCTCGCCTTACACTCCCACAGCAGAGATTCATCAATGGCTTTCTGCACATCCTGAGGCTTCTCCACCAGATGAGGGGGCGCTGAGATCCATCAATAAACACAAAACACACAGCGAGATATCAAGAGCTGCTGATAAAAATGAATTTTCAACAGCTCCCAGAATCCCAGACACACTTAGAGTTGCTTATTGATTAGCCCCTGTTAGGAATCAGTAAACCAACCAAGCAGTTTATGAGCCAATTAATGAACAAATCCAGTTATTAATCAGTTAACATGGCATTAGAATGAGGAAAAAAAGCACAATTCTGTATGAATAGTTTACAAAGACATTTAGTAAACCGCATTCACACTGAGCACATGGCTCTCGTTAAATGTGGGTCAAATTTTATGGATCTTTAGCCTGTATTTGGTATATTGCTTTAATTTTAATATTGCTTTGAGGAACATCGCACACCCTTCCCAAACATGCACAAATTACAACAGAAAAAAAGGTGCTAGAAAAAGTGCAAATGTTACAGTTTTAACCTTGATTACATATTTATACTCAAAGCTAAGACCATTCAAAAAATGGCTTGAAAACATATTAAAATTAGATTGATTCTCATGGCTTTGCTGAAGGTCAATGTGACTTGCATAGGCTTAACTTTACTTTTAAGATGAGAGAGAAAGGAGAATAAATCACGGCGTAGTGCAAACGTGAACAAAGTAGCATGCTTTATAGGTATCAGTCACACTGCTGGAGCTCACAGTTTTGACTTCGGCCATTATGTTATAAACAACAGTGACTCATATTGATTATTCCATTGCTCCAACATCAGTGATAGATGGACAATACAGTCTATGGGAGATTATAGATTTTTACCTGCCAAATAATTGCAATGACAAATAATTACAACATATGGGGATACTCATGAAAATCTGACATACTGGTTATAAAACATAATGGGGATATAAATTAAACATACAGCATTGATCAGTGATAAACTCAAATATATAAGCATTCATAAAAGCTTAATGGTGCATGAATATTGATTGTGTATTTGTCTGATTACGGAAAGTGTGTAGAATCTTTTTTAAATGTCCAATCTACTCTTTTCCATACAATAAAAGTGTTCATTACTCTATACCATTGTATATACTGTGTATATATATATATATACAGTATATACATATATATATTAGTGCTGTCAAATGATTATTCGCGATTAATCGCTTCCAAAATATGTTTTTATTTACATAATATATGTGTACTGTGTATATTTTTATGTATATATAAATACACACACAGTATATATTTTGAAAATATTTACGTTTATATTTATATTAATATTAATATAATTTATATTATATATAAATATATTTAATATATAAATGTACATATTTTTCTTAAATATAAACATGCATGTGTGTGCATTTACATATACATAAAAAATATACACAGTACACACATATATTATGTAAACAAAAACTTGTATTTTAGAAGCGAATAATAAAAGGCCACATTTAATTTATAATTTGTCTTAAATCTCATTTTGTAAAAAAAAATAATAATAATCGTGAATCGAACCGAACCGTGAAATCAAGATCGTGAATCGAATCGAATCGAATCGTGAGTTGAGTGAATCGTTACATCCCTAATATATATATATTCTCAGAATTGCAAGTAATAAATTCACATCTCGCAATTCTGAGTTTATACCTCGCAATTCTACATTTATTTTTTTGCAATTTATAAATCACAATTCAGACTTTTTTTCTTGCAATTCTGAATTTTATCTCACAAATTCTCATAAAAAAACAAACAAACTTATTTATTTGATTTGAAATAAACAAATAAAATTGTAAGAAAAAAAGGCAGAATTGTGAGATGAAAAAGTCGCAGTTTTTTTATTGTTACGTGTTTTATTATTTTTTTTTATTTTAACCTGTGGCAGAAATAAGCTTCCATACAAACTACATAAAATAAAACTGAAATTTAAAACTTAATACAAACTATATAGACAAAAAAATGACAAAAACACAACAAAATTACTAAAACTTTACTAAACTGAAAATCTAAAAAATAATATCTAATTCAAAATATTAACAACAACAATAATAGTATACCAATGATAATAAAATTAAACTGACTTGAACATTCTGCAAGTATCTCCTTTTTGTTCCATGCAATAAAATATCATACAGGTTTGGAAGATGTTCAAATTGGCTAAACTGTTCCTTCAAAAGGAAAGTACATTTATTTAATCCCTGAAACAGTTCTGCCCTACCATAGAAGGAGAGTCGCCCCTTCACTGTGTTTTTGCCTCTGGAGTTCTCAGCCATGCATTCAAATGGCCCTGCGTCTTCCTGTTGGAAATAAGGGATCTCCAACACACCACTGGATTTGTTAACATCCACTTTTCTGGGAAAAGGAACTCCGTCTGGTCTTCTCCAGGTGATAGCAGGTACTGGACTGAAAGCAAAAGGTAAAGTTGATTGTTTAATGAGCTATATTTCTCTTTAAATAATAACTGCAAAATAAACCCAGTGTCTACATCAGTGAGCTGCTGTTAGTATATTGTGTATCAACCGTAATATTTACTTTCCCAAAGCGAAGCACTCCAGTCTGACTGTCAACCCTTTGGCAACAGCCAAAACTTCTGGAAACTGGATCTCAATTTTTGGCTCATATTCTCCCATAATGCCTTAAACACAGAAAAAAGAGTGATTTTTTTCCTATTAAAACATGTTTAAAATCACATACGAGTCATATTTATGAGCTGAATACATATGGTAAGACCATCACCATCACTGCGGAGTACAAGTGGCGTGGGAGGTCCCTGAACTCTGCTTTGGGTCACAGAGTTAGTCACGACACAGGTGTAGTTTCCCACGTCTGAGGGCTCCACTTTAGCGATGTACAGGTTGCCTGTTTTCTGTGACACAAAGCGCCGCGTGTCTTGCTTCACGAATGAAGGATATTCGTTGAAGATCCAGGAAAAAGTCAACTCTGTAGGAAAGTCAAGAGGTGAGACTTGCTGTACTGCACGACATGCTTTGAAGTTTTCAAAAACATTTCAGAAACCCAGTGACGTGAGTAAACAGAATCACACAACCTTGAGCATGGCTTTCATTGTACATGGTAAATTGGTAACTCTTTACAATAAGGTTCCATTTATTAATACTAGTTTAGTTAACATGAACTTCTAAAGCATTAATTAATCTCAGTAGTTAATGTTAATTTCAATACTTAGAAATACATTATTAAAACCAAAAGTTGTATCTGTCCATCCCTCTATCCATCCATCCATCCATCCATCTGTCTATCCTTCCAATTTACATCCATCCATCCATCCTTCCATTTTTCATCCATCCAGCCATCCTTCCATTTTACATAGGGTGGCCATACGTGCCATTTTTATGGGACACGTCCTGGCCAGGATTTTTATATTGCCTAAAATATCCAGGTGTTGGCTGTTTGCGCAGCGCAGACCGATCGGTGTATGACATCTGTGAGAGTTATAGAGAGCAGAAGCTCCTTATGCTTTCAAATCGCTCTCACAGTACTTTGATGTCAAACATTGATCGGTCTGCACAGTGCCGCTTCAAGTCGAACGAACGAACGAATGAACACATCTAATCTGTATGCGTATTTGCATCGCTTTGACCGTTCTCTGTAGATCCCACCTTCTCACGTGCCAAGATTGGCTGATTATGTACAATGCCTGCACGTTACTGGTCAAGCTAGTTTTCGATCATTAGCTTCAGCAAGTATGAAAACAGAAAAACAAAGCCAAATATAGAAATCCTAGCCAGGACGTGTCCCGTAAAAATGGCATGTATAGCCACCCTAATTTTACATCCATCCATCCATCCATATATCCTTCCATTTTCATCCATCCATCCATCTGTTCATCAGTCCTTCCATTTTTCATCCATCCATCTATCAGTCCATCCATCCATCCAGCCATCCTTCCATTTTCCATCCATCCATCTGTCCGTCCATCCATCCATCCATCCATCCATCCTTCCATTTTTCATCCATCCATCCATCCGTCCGTCCATCCATCCACCCATCCATCCGTCCATTTAATCAAAAGTGAACATTTATCATAACTGTAATAATATATTACAGTATTTCATGTTCTTGCATGGTCTTTTAACTCAAGTCTACCTTTGTAATTTTATCTCTAACTATAATTAATCCCCAACTTCGAATTCAAAACATGGGTGCTTTGATTGTTGTCTGTGCAAATCGAAAGGTTCAGCTTTTCACATCAGAGCTGTGAGTGTAAATTTCAACTTACAAATACGAATATTATAATGACAAGTTCTCAAATTCAAATCAACAAGCTCTCGAGTTTTGCTACTCTTTTACCTTCATAGACCCGCCCCCCTTAGTTATTGTTGCAATGTCCGACAAGTCATTGTGTTCTCACGCCACACATCATGTTCACATGCAGTGAAAAATACATTGTGGAGTATAGAGGAAACTGACAACGTGCCGACAGACAAGACAGAGCAGGTTACTTCTGATATGAAACAAAGTCTCAGCTTTCAAATTTTGACATTTAAGAAATTCAAGCAATAAATAGCGTTTTGTGTCTCTTTAATGTGTCGTGACAGATCGCTGTAATGCCTCAGTTCAAGCAGCATGAGAACTGATCATCTCTTCTTCTTCACTAGTTATAGCCCGAAATAAAGATGAATGAACATCAGAAGATATCTTGTTTCAACTGCGGAAAGACATAAATACACCATTTTTTCTGCGTTATGATTGGTTAGATCGCCTGTCAATCAAACTCCCTGCGAAGGGTCAGTTAGCATATGTTTTGGCACGTGTGCAAAAGAGTAAGTACAATTGCCTACAATTTGCACAATAACTAAATGCACATGGCTTGTTGATCAAAACTGATGAGTTGATTCGCAGTAAAATTGTCAAACTCTTCACAACTTATAAACATATTTTAATGTGAGCCATCAGATGCAAAATGGTCCATTCAATTATCTGTCAGACATGCATGTGCTGTTTATTCCATAAATATCTGACATGGAATGTTTGTAATGTCTGCTAAGTTTCCAGATGGCCTGTCATTGTAATGAAATATGAATCACAACCTAACAATCAAGTTTGGAAGTGCATATATGGAGTTTGTCCAGCATAATCACTGCCATTTTTGAACAAGGAGGAATGACACACCCCTAAACGGCAGCAGCTACAGCAGTACTGTACATACCTTTATCTGTAGATATGTGTTAATCTAAACTGAAAACTCACAGTTTCCTGTCATGGAAGAGCAATAGGCAGATATGTAAGAATGTGTGGTGGTGTTGGTGTTGGGGGAAGACATTATAGAGTGTGCAAAAATGAACAAGCAAGAGTGAATTTTCAGTTTACATTTAACACATTTTTACATAAATAAAAGTACTGTATAATAAAAATGTTCATTTTCTTTTTGTGTACTACAGTATTGACGTTTCCCAATAAATTTTTACCTACTGTTGAAATCTGTATCTAAAATGCTCATTGTGATACACAGACAAAACCAACTGTTGTCTGGTGATGCACTGTGGACCTGGATAAACATCAGTTTGACACACATCAAACTATTATGTCAAGGTCTTCCAATACAGAAACAATTCTATGATTAAATGTGCTGGCCTATTCCATAGTAAGTCAAATTTTATATTAAAAACAACTTCACGTGCAAAGTATAAATACTACTGTTAAAGTTGAAGGCTTCTGCTGAATACAATAAGCAGCTTTTTTTTTTCCAAGTGCAATATGAATGGCTTAATGGCTTTATATTGGCCTTAATGGTTATTACATGAAGTGATTGAACATATTACATCCATGTTACTCTGCAATATATAGGGGTAACATATGAAAGATGTTGCACTATTTGTCTACCAGATAATACTTGAATGCCAAGATGAAGGATTCATACTTACAGGCTTAAAATCCCGTAAAAGCTAATTTGGCTAATTTCAGCATTTTACTGATACTTGTGTATAAAAAGGTTTCTTTCCACACAGCAAGTCGCGCTGGCTGGTCTTATTCATTGGTCAGGCATCGACCGATAAAATGACTTAATTCGCACCCTAGCCTCATCCCCAGTTCTGCTCTCTCGCATCTGCATTTACAAGTGCACAAGTGAGTTTTGCTACAGGAATATCGTGAAAGGAGTAGCAAAAGTCAAAGTGCTAGGATTTGAAGTTGTACTGCCAGATCTGAGAGGTTGTAAGTGCTGACTTGTGGTTGTACAGCGAAACTGAAGTAAAGTGCAAAAGTAAATATGTCGTACACATTTGTGTCTGTCATTTTGTTTATGTGAATGTCATTTTACACATTTGTAATTCTTAATCTGCAACTATGAATTCAAAACACGGGCGTTTTGATTATTGTCTGAGTGTGCAAATCAAAAGATTCAGCTTTTTTTAACATCAGAGCTGTGAGTGTAAATTTCAACTAACAAATACGAATATTATAATGAAGTTCTCAAATTCAAATCAACTGTTACGGAAACGGGTGTGTGGAGGCAGGTAGGACGACGAGGATGACAAGGATTCCAATAATGACATTTATTGTAGACACAACAAGGCAGGTTCAGGTAGGTGAGACACACACTCGGGGTAACATTAACAATAACCGCCAATGCTCAGACAGACAGGAACTAATAAGGGGTGAATAATTAGAGGCAGACAGGTGAGCACAATGACGGTGATTAACTAATGATTAGACGGGCTAAACCAACACAAAGGGAAGAAACCACAACAAACAGTCCACAGGGGCGTTACAGTACTCCCCCCCTCCCGGAAGGTGCGTCCTCGCACCGTAGAAACAGAGGGAGGGGCGGAGGGGGACTAGGAGGAGGATCGTCCAACGGCGGCAGAGCAGGTGGTGGAGGAGCCCGAGGCGGAGATTCGGGAGGCCATGGCGGAACAGGGGACTCGGGTTGCCATGGCGGATCAGGGGGCTCAGGAGGCCATGGCGGAACAGGGGGCTCAGGTTGC
>NW_015551119.1:270275-270962 GCF_001515605.1 Sinocyclocheilus anshuiensis
AGGCGCGCTGGCTGGCCTTGTTCATTGGTCAGACATCGACCAATAAAATGGCTTCATTCCCACCCCAGCCCCGCCCCCGGTTCTGCTTTCTCGCTCCTGCATGTACAAGTGAGTTTTGCTACAGGAATATCGTGAAAGGAGTAGCAAAAGTCAAAGCGCTGAGATTTAAAGTTGCGCTGCCAGATCTGAGAGGCTGTACTTGCTGATGTGGTTGTAGAGCGAAACTGAAGTAAAGTGCAAAAGTAAATATGTCGTACACATTTGTGTCTGTCATTTTGTTTATGTGAATGTCATTTTACACATTTGTAATTCTTAATCTGCAACTATGAATTCAAAACACGGGCGTTTTGATTATTGTCTGAGTGTGCAAATCAAAAGATTCAGCTTTTTTTAACATCAGAGCTGTGAGTGTAAATTTCAACTAACAAATACGAATATTATAATGAAGTTCTCAAATTCAAATCAACTGTTACGGAAACGGGTGTGTGGAGGCAGGTAGGACGACGAGGATGACAAGGATTCCAATAATGACATTTATTGTAGACACAACAAGGCAGGTTCAGGTAGGTGAGACACACACGAGCAGGGGGTGGAGGAGCCCGAGGCGGAGATTCAGGAGGCCATGGCGGAACAGGGGACTCGGGTTGCCATGGCGGATCAGGGGGCTCAGGAGGCCATGGCGGAACA
>NW_015551119.1:271071-332200 GCF_001515605.1 Sinocyclocheilus anshuiensis
GCCGTCACCGCTGCGAGCTTGCAGAACTCCCCGGCGTACTCGTAGAAGGGGAGATCCCGGCGGGATATGGTGAGGAAACGAGCAGCGATCTCCATGTTGTTGTTTGGGTCGGTTATTCTGTCACGGAACCGGGGTGTGTGGAGGCAGGTAGGACGACGAGGACGACAAGGATTCCAATAATGACATTTATTTTAGACACAACAAGGCAGGTTCAGGTAGGTGAGACACACACTCGGGGTAACATTAACAATAACCGACACCAATGCTCAGACAGACAGGAACTAATAAGGGGTGAATAATTAGAGGCAGACAGGTGAGCACAATGACGGTGATTAACTAATGATTAGACGGGCTAAACCAACACAAAGGGAAGAAACCACAACAAACAGTCCACAGGGGCGTTACATCAACAAGCTCTTGAGTTTTGCTACTATTTTACCTTTGCGAAGGGTCAGTTCGCATTAATTAATAAGCAGTTCAAATCTGATGTGAACAAGAAGTGAATTGTTCAGATATCTGAACTTACTGTTTTGAGAAAAAAAAACTCTCATTTGGGAATTGAGCCAAAGCAATTGAGAAAAACTGTAACATTTAAAACTATGTTAAGTTCTTTACAGTTTTTGAGGTGTGAGCATCTTTAAACCAAGAAAAAGACTGACAAATAAAACTTGAGTGCATCAGTAAAAAAGTATCTGATCTTTGCCCAAGAATCCAGGTTAAGTCCTGTTTTTCCTGATGGATCCAGAAAAAACAAGTAATTTTAGCCTTCAGTAAGTTTTAAAAGGTTTGGCTCCATTAAAGCAATAAGGTCTGATGTGTTCAGCCCAACACTAAACACAGTAATCAAGACAGCAGGGGACAGACAAGAACAACACTAATGTAGCACAGCTGTGCTAACTACTGCTCATCTTAGGCAAAGTTTTTTGATGAGAAGTGACAGAGCAGCCGAGAATAAACCACTTTTATACTTAAAGGGATTGCTGGTCCCCATTGACTTCCATAGTATGGGGTAAAAAACACTATGCAAGCCAATGGGGACCAACAACTGAAGGTGAACTATCCCTTTAAACATCCAAAGCATGTTGTGTGTTTTTAACATGTTGGAAACATTATCCTACATTTGACATTTTAAACACGTTTTATTACAGGGAAATGACACTGCTTATAAACTGTCTCAGTAAAAAAAAAAAAAAAAAGCCCTGTTTTTTTCCAAGTTCAACATGTTCTGTTCTGAAAATGTCAACAATCTAAGTGACGACATAAAAAGGTCTAGTAATCAGTCTATTCAGGGTTTCTTAAGTGTGGCCACTCATTGAGTTAACAGCAAAGAGCAAATACAAAAAGTTTGCTTCACATAACATTTAACTTGTGCTCTGTGGTGAGCCACTTAAGGGCACTAAATCAACAGTGGAAAAAGGAGGTAATATGTGTTTATGCTGTTACATGGGCAGTGAGGTTGAAAAGCCTTTATGCTTTAAGCTAATTACAGTGAACCATAATCGCTGGTTGAGAGGTGGTTAATAGGAACAAACAGTAAAAACTACCTAGAGCAAAATCTCTCTGAACAGGTAACATCTGCACATATGATAATTTTGAATGAGACTCACATGAGGCGCAACATAGAGTTTAGGAATGAGATTATTATTAAACATATTGAATTGCCATTGATCTTAATTTTTACTTTGCCATTCTAATAAAGACTAGTTATGGACTGCAATTCCTCCATCCATTCTCCAAACCGCTTATCCTATGTAGGGTCACAGAGAAGTCTATCCCAGCAGATAAACTGATATGTCGGCAGAAATTAAACATTACTGTCTCATTTTCTATCATTAAGTAGAATTATATCATACACATGAGGGGTAATGTACAGTCAGGCAGTTATTATCATCAGACCTTATATAACCATGAAAGGTTTTATTTAGCAATAATGACTGGCCGGATGTTCATTATCCTGCTATTACATGGCTACTTACTAAATAAATAAATGGACATAAAATATTAATTTGTTTTGAAATTATTTATTGTGTGAAAAGAAATAGACAACTGAATGAAAACTGTACAACAGTAGCACACCTAAGATGAAAACTGGTTGCCTGCTGCAGTTTAGCGGTCATTCAAGAAAGAATGAAGTTTAGACTGAAATATCTCACAACTTACAAATCAGAATCAAGTTTCCAAAGAGCCATGTAATATATTTTGTCATTTCATTTGCTATATCCAACTTTTTTTTCTCAGTATTGCCATTGGCCACTGAAAAACCCAAATCAGTCAGCCAGAAAATAGACAATAAAATGCCTCACCTCCCATATGTGCTGGAGGGCCACAGAGAAGAACCACACCTTGCCCCTCTCTAACGCTCACTGGACTTCTCCTCTGGGTTTTAAACTCCTCCAGATCTGTTAAAAAATGTCAAATGTCAGAAAGAAAGACAGAAATAAGCAATCTTGGTAATACATAACAATTTAATCTACTCACAATTTACACCCTCAGACTGAGTACTCTTTAATAACAATTACATTTAATGACATTGTGTACTGTTTTAAACAAATAGAGAAAAAAAATAGAATGGAGTCTAGATCCAACAAAAATTATATAATTGTTTGTTTGTCTGTATGTTCCAGACTTTCTTTCTTCTATGGAACACAAACGGAGATGTTTAGCAGAATGTTTATGCTGCCCTTTTCCATGCATTCCAATAAATGTACATGTTGCTCAGGAGTTTCAAAAATGACAAAAAGCTCCATAAAATTAGACCACTGAACTGAACAACTGAAGTTTTGTAATGATAATTTTGTTTTGCAGCTCTTAAATCTCATTCAAGTTTACCTAAATTTGAATGCCAGTGATGTCAAATATCAGTTCTTGTTTGTCTCGTAACTGATCACGATGTACCAAATTTGAATACACAAAAGAAATATGAGATTCTAAAAATTAGATTTTCAGTCTGTTTTTCACAGAAAAATTTTGGTTTTTGGAAGACTTGGAATGTAGTGTCAAGACTCACATGGGATACTTTAATTATGCTGTTTTTTTTTTGAGCCTGGCAGTCCCATGGTCACCTTTATTCACTTTCATTGTATGATAAAGAGCAGCACGAACATCATGCCTAAATTATGTTTTTGTGTTCAGCAGAATAAAGCATATTATACAGGTTTAGAATGATTGCAAATTATCAAATACTTTTTCATTCTGTGTAAATTATTAAGTTCAGAATAAACAGCTAAACTCAGCTTTTCTCCTTCATTGTTTTTAAAACCCATGAGGATATAAAATAATGAAAAATAAACCAACAAATAAAATAAACTGCATACTTTCATCTGTGAATATCTTTAGCGTTATTCTGTGAAGGGAACAAACAGAGAATTGAAGTTGATGGAGGTTGCGTTTGCCTCACCTGCACCGAATTCAGTGAGGGGGTTGTGTCTAGAGAACGGCAAATTCAAACAGAATATGCATGAACAACACATCCACTCAAAACACGACAATCCCCGCACGCCTCCATGACACAAACTATTTCGACACCATCCACAAAGCAGGGGTTTGATCAGGCTTTAAAGCATGTGTCTGTGAGAGCGGTACTTTTTGTGCTCTGCATGTAAGTTCCACTGAACTACCCTCATCAGGAAAAGATTTCTTCCAGATTGTTCCGTAGACACATTTTTCAGTTCACATAATATCTCATTACAGAGTCCTTACAAGACATTTCTATGAGGCCAAAATAAATAAACCGACAACTCTCTGCGATACATATGCAATACAATCATCTGCTCATCGATACTGTGCATATAAAGCATTCATCAAGAGGAAGACACACTCCACTGCCTCTAATTGGCTTCTCGGTTATCAACTATACGTTGTGTTCTATTCATTGCTCTCGGCAAAGTAAACACCGTAAGCCCTTGTGAAGCTGCTGAGATTGAATACAGTATTGTATTGAAAGTAATGAATTTGTGACCTGTAAAAGATAGGGGGAAGGAAATGTTTTTTCTAGCATCTCCATAATTATATGTTAACAATGAATTTGAGAAAATCAAGAGGTCAAATGTACCACAATATTCCTTCAACATTTCAAATAGGTTTAATATAAAACAATTTAGCACATATTAAAAACATATTTAAGTATAGTGAAATCTTAAGATTATCTTTGCATGCTTCTGGAAATGCATTAAATCAATAGTACACAGACACAGGCCAGTGCTGCTGATGGGATGTTTCTGTTACAGTTATCAGCATAGGAAATGATTTTTGGATAGTATAAAGAAATCATCTAATAAATGTGCATGTGAGCAGTCACAAGCACGATTTGTTAACTTTGAGGTTATATCTCTTTTAAAACCTCACAAAATGGTCTGAGAAGTTTTAACGTATAAGAAAAAACTAATTCTACTTATACCGCAATAAAATAAGCAAATTTGGGAACATGGCCCTTGGCCACTGGAAGCCATTTTTTGGTTTATACATTCATAGTAATTTATAAGAGCCATAATCTTCAGATTAAACCAGCACTGCCTTAGGCGCACTGAAAAATATGCAGCAGGAGAAGTATCTCTTTTGATTATTATTCAGGCTTCTCATTGAATGCACTACTCAAAAAAAAAGCCAAATCTTTACTATAAATAGACTATGACTAAATCAGTTTCAAAGTAGAGAATGTGATTTCACAGGAACTCTAAAACATTCATTGGCAATGTTTCAAAGATGTCTCTAAGGTTCCCGTGCGTCGACAGATGAAACATTTTAGGTAACTGAAGATGTACTGATATTAAAATTCTGGCCAATAACAGTAAGCCAATAATCTTAAATCATTCGAGGTATTTTATGGATCACCACATTATATGAACATTACAAAAATAAATAAATAAATAATAAATAATTAAAACAAAGATTATCGATGTGTGTTTTACAAGAAAATACTATTTCAGTCTTTGTACTTCAAAATTTCAGATGTAATTCAGTGTGTAACTAGTTGTTTCTTTGTAATTATTTGTGAAGTTTATTACCAATTTTTTTCAGTGTGAATAAAACAAAAGATTATTGTTTTACAAGAAAATACTATTCAGTATTTTACAGTGTTACTTTGTAAATTTTGTGAAATGTAAGTAAATTTAAAATAAATATTAAGTAAATTATTAAGTAATATAATATTAAGTAAATCTTACACTAAACATGTTTCAATGGTTGTCACTCAAGTTGACACCATTTCCAAATTAAATTTAGCTTTGTTCTTAGAGTCATACTGAAGGTTAGGCTTGCAAACAATATTTTGAAACAACCAGAATTTATATCTGCACCCTGAAGAAGCTTTAGTCCTTCACAGATTGTCCTCTGCCGTCTCCAGACACCAAAACTATATAGGGTTGAGTCCATGAGCTATGGTGGACCACACAGGAGATTGTCTCTAGAGTAGCTGTGGAAATGCACTGCAGCTTTAGTGATTTAACACTTTAATGCGTTAATGTTAGATTTATCAGTCTAAAAATGTCTATTCCTCAAGTAAACATCGACCTTTAACATTCAGAGCAGTTGTAATGTAGAAAGCATGGATCACTGTGGCTCAAACGCAATAGCCTTGCCTTTCCACCATAAACTAATAATGATTTAAAAATGGTCCACAAAAGCATTTTCTACTGTACTATGAAATCTCCCTCTCTTGCCTTGAGTTTTTGCTCAATCCATTCTCAGGTTGTGCACGAATGATCATGACAAAATGAATTATTAGAGTACTAGTTTACCATAATAAGATATGCAGATGGACACATATGTGTCTCAAATTATTAAGCACAGTCACCAGGGAATCATCAGCTTGTGAAGCATTTTAACAACCAAAGCTTGCTAGCAACCATAGATACAGATTAGATACAGATGTCAAACCAAATGAAGCAGAAAACACAAAAGATTAACACGATTAGGCGAAATAAGAATAAATGGCTACGCTGCACCAAGTGTCTAAGAGTGCTTAAAATATCTAATTAAGCTAACATTAATGGCTACTAGAACATTCTAGATTAGCACAAATACTGCATTTGGAGCATATGCAAAGTAATCCAGCAAAAGGAAGCCAAAATCACACAATGTTACACATATCTAAAAAAAAAAAATTTCATATATAATAATAAATTTAGCCCTTTCTTTTTGAAATCGCTTTCAATCAACTTTATATAGTTTTGAATTTAACCATAACAGCAACATCTGTCTGTTATTTATTGTATATATACTGTCATCTGAGGTTGAGCTGAGATTTTGGAGGTTGGGGAACCCTAATGCCCTGCACACACAACTCCCAGGTGCCCAGTATTTTTCCTACTTTTAGAAGGTGGCAGATTGCCATTCTGGCCCAATTTAACCCTTGGCAACTGCCCTACTAAAAAGTCACTCTTTGGCAAAGTGTCTGCTACTACTATCATGGACGGAAGGAATTACAAACAGAATGTGCATTATGTTTGCTCTTTCGTGAACAAAATATATTCTGTATCTCATTCAAATATTGTGCGTTTGGTGGACAAAGGCATTTTGTGACATGCTCATTTCATTTTGCTCATGAAAGATGTTTTCTGTTATACACAAAATGAAAAGTACATTCACTCTTGTGCACAAATTGAAGTAGCTTCTGTTAGTTTTGAGTCTAGAATTTTGTGTACAAAATGCAGAACTGACATTACATTGATTTTCACAAAAAGCAAGTGACTTTTGTCATTCTGTATGCATTAAAGTCAAACGACTATTAATTTAAATTATTTCAATTTAAATTGTGCATACAAAACATTTAAATACCTGTCACATGTAATAACCATTACATTCACTGTAAAAAAAAAATAATATATATATATATTTAAAAAGTCTGTAAAAAAACTTCTGTAAAAAATGTGTTAATTTGTTAACTGTAAGTTACCTTATCATATACAGTGAACAATTGTAAATGGTTTAATACTGCATTATACATAATTTTATTGTAAAATGTTGTCAATACTTGCTAATTCTTAAACTTTATTAAACGCAACGTTTCGGTCCACTGACCTTCATCAGGCAAATGTATAGAATTAAAAACAAGACATAATTATTTACTTTCACAATCAATGAGTATAATTGACAATCACATGTGGACTAATTACAAACACATGCGTAATAGATACCAATGGCTCAAGTATGCAGTAGAAGACACTTTACAACATCCCCAATGAAAAATATATCATTATTCACATACAAAAATAATTATGTTTATAAAATCACAATTGGTTATCAGAAACCGCACATCTTAACAAGGTTTTAATATCATCCCCTTGTTTTTAATCACACTGTTACTTAGATATACAGCAAACACAGTAAAAGTCAAAAGACAAAATTATGTTTCATTTAAATAATTTATTTTCTTCTATTTTTGTTATCAGTAATGTACATTAGGATGCTTTACCTTAGTGTCATGTGTTCCCATGATGGTCTTTTTCCTTTGTATGACCCTGTTTGAACTGTCTATATATGAGTATTGGTCATGTTTTATGGACAGGCCACTTACGACGAACTCTGATACATAATGTGGTTTTCTATTTTACCACCTGTATTATTATTATGGTGGTTATCAGTGCATTTTAAGGTTAAAAAAAGATTTTGGTAGATTGGTATATTAATATTATATCACTTAATGAAATATACGGTTGTAAGATGAAAAATATACAGGCACCAATACACCATACCATAAAAACCTAAAACATTATTCATTACATTGTTCATTATTCATAAAACTGTTCATTGTTCACACTGAACCACTTGCCTTCTTTATAGTAAATTTATTAAGATTTATTTATTATTTTATTTATTTTTAATGTTCAGGTGCGGCTATTTTTTAGCTTCAATAAAGCTCAGAATCGTAATCTCTTAAACTGACATCATATATTATACTAAGAGTGAGACACATAGAGGAAGGTCTCAGATCAAGCTCCCCTGATGCATTACAGCCGCTGGACAATAGGAGAGCGATCAGTTTGGAAGTCACAGCAGGTTAGGTCCAGGTTATTGAGAGAAAACATAGATAACACATAAAGCTTAAGGACCTGCATGCGTTCCACCTTCACGCCACAGAAGCCAGAGCTGTTGTAAAGATCACACTGGGCCTGACAGCAGGAAACAGGTTCCTGAACTCAGTCTCACATCCATCACAGGGCATCATTTCTGCAGATGAACCAGCTAGCCATCAAACGGAGAAACACCAAACTCACCTCACCATCAGAGATTCAGCATACATTACACAGAGAAAACAGAAGCCCTGCTAAGATCTCATCAGCAGTGTTGGGGAAAGTTACTTTTAAAAGTAATGCATTACAATATTGCGTTACTCCATAAAAAAGTAACTAATTACGTTACTTAGTTACTTTTTATGGAAAGTAATGCGTTACGTTACTTTTGCGTTACTTTTTAAATATGAGCAGGGCTTGATTGTTTTTAATATAAGAGGTTCTATTTATAGCAAATGTAAAAGCCCTTTCACACCAAAAAGTGTAAAGAATAAACCTCAGGCTGAAGGAAAAGTAAATTCACGTCTGTACAGTAGAACACAGGAGAAGAAGGTTCAACACTCTTCAGCAATAAAAAAACAATGAAGCACAAATGTTAGTTTCTCTAAAGTCATTTTTGCTTATTAGTATGGTTGAACTGGATCATCAAAGGTCAGCAGCAAAGACATTGGTTAATAAAATGGGATTAGATACATTTGTGTTATTTAACATATTTAATTATTGCAGGTTTGAGTCATATTCTGAGTTTGCGTTTCACTGTTTTAATTCATTTTGATGAATACTAAATCTGTTTTTTTTTGCGAGTGGGATGAATTAATGCACATTCACATTTAGTCTAGAACTACAGTAACATCATGTTCAAACATCATGTCAATGGGAAAATAAAGTAACTGGCGTTACTGTTTTGAAAAAGTAACTCAGATATTTTCTTGTAAATGAAAAAGTAATGCGTTACTTTACTAGTTACTTGGAAAAAGTAATCTGATTACGTAACTCGCTTTACTTGTAATGCGTTACCCCCAACACTGCTCATCAGTTTATATGAATATAACATGGATCATAATGTCTCACAATAAACAGAGCCTGGACGCTACAAAATTCAATAAAATAAAATAAGCTTTTGCTCTGCTTGCTGTTACTAATGAATCTTATCATACCATTTCTATATAGTTTAATCTGGAACTACACTACCATTCAAAGGTATGGGTCTCTGAGATGCTTTTTAATGTTGTTGAAAGAAGTCTCTTATGCTCACTATAGCTACGCTTATTGTCTATGGTAATATATTTTGAAATGTAAAACAGATTAGATTAGATTATTTTAAAATGTAAGGTAGATTTAGCATTTAGCATTCATTCATACTAAAAGTCCAGTGTGGTTACATGCATTTTGACTACTTCTAAATGTGGTTTGATTTATCTGATCACAAAATGTTTCAAAACTGTTTAGAAAGTTGTACAAGTTCAGGAAAATATGTTTAGCTTTCATAAATGGTTATGTTATCTAAGAAGACCAAGGGAAATGTGATTCCTCATGATATGAGCTTTTTACCATAAGATGCAGAGCAAATGCTTTTAATTCAAGAAATACAAACCCTCAGTTTATGGTTAATTTGAGTCATTATTAATGAGTCATTTTTATGCGATATGGATCATCTACTCTATGCAGTGCTGTCTGCAATATTAACTCAGACTACATTCAGAGCCAATGCACTATCTGTACCCACTTTAAAGTACAAGTTCACAAAGGTGTCATGAAAATCCACTAAAACCACCTCAAATTATGTGTAAAAGACTAACCAAGCATCACTGGTCTCAGGTTTAAATCTATAGACCCTCATACTTTCAAGTGCTTGAGTTTTTCAGGAGAGAAATGACTTAAACAGAGACTCACAAGCAATGTGAAGACTAGCTTCTCTGCTGAGAATAGTCCCGAAAGAGTTGGAGGCCAGACACTGGTAAATACCAGCATCCTCTTCCTTATTGAGCTGGCTGATTCGAAGGTTTCCTCCTGAGATGCTGTATCGAGAGCCAGGTTGAGGGAGGATGAAGCTGTCATTCATTTTCCACCTATAAAACACAGGGGGAAGTTAGCAGAGAGTGAAAGGAGAGTTTGGAGTACTAAAAGATATTTTTCTCTTCATTCAAAGTAAAACATAGTGAAATATATTTGTTTGTTATTTGTAATATATTTTATATGGGACTTTGCACATATAGAATACAAAATAAGATCTGAATCATTAAAAAATGGTCAGTGAAAGGAAATGCTATTAAATTGAAGTATAAACCTACTAAACTGAAATAAAAAATAATAAATAAAAATGACAAAATTACTAAAACTTGAACTAAAAATTAAAACAAATAAATGTAAATATAAAAATAAATGTTAATTCAAATTATTAATAAATATTATAATAGTATATAAATAATGCTAAAATAACAATCTAGCTCAAGTCAAATAGATTTCTAATCATGTTTTGTTATTTATTTATTCATGTTTGCAAGTTTTGCAACTCCATTACCAAAATTTGTGTCATTTTATAATTTTCTTATTTGTCATAATCAACATGAATCAAACATGAACAAAATACAAAATAAAATAAAATAATTTTGATCTATTTAAAAATAATACTAAAGTGCTGAGCATGGACACACAGTGCCACATGACAAAAACACCAGCAACAACAAAGTAGAAAGCCGTTAGGTAGAAAGACAGGACTTTAACAACAGATCGATGGCCCAGACCAGTCACCCCAAGACATCAGAAACCACAAAACCCCAGGGACGCACATAAGTTCAGATCCCCTGCTACAAAAGCCTCGTCTTTACATCATCACACAATTAATCAATACAGTCAGTCAGGTAACGTAATCACTGCCTTACCTCATTATTAAATCGTAATCACTGAAAAAAAAACAGACCTCTCTGTCAATGTGGCATACAAATGAGAACAAATGAGTCTGCTGTGTGAATCCCACAGCAAATAAGGGCCATTTTAATTGACAGACTGGAGAAAATGGAGAAAGGCACTATAGTGGCCATCTGGTTTTAATGTGGACAAAGACATGATCCATGCCAATTACCTGTCTGATTATATGTACAATGGCCATCAATATAACTATACTATGATGCCACGTTTCTCTCCCACACACTAAAGGCCACGTCTATGACCTTTCCATATTGATAGAAATTTGTACCGTGCTGCACAAGTTACTGCATGGGACTTGGGAGAGATACTATATATTTGCATGAACAGCCCACTGTTTGATCTGCCTGTCACTCAAACTCAATGACGTACATTAAGAAATAAAAAAAATAAATCAACTGGTTCACTAGATCGAAATTCTTTCAGAAACTATATGTTGTAGACATACAGTATTACATTTGAATACATTGAGTATTTTTCCAGTCTCCTGAGGAGGGCAAACAGTGCAGTTAGAAACCTTCCACTCTTTTCACATTCAAATGCTGAAAAAAATTCTGTCTAGCTTTTTAACTTGTGTACTTATATTTTAATTTTTTGCTCATTGTAGACAGATTTCAGATGTGCCTTAAACTAGTGGAGAAAAATAGACATTTGAAATGTTTTTCTGTTAAGATGAAAATATATAAACTTGAATAAATGCTTGTGATGAGGTCGGAAAATAATGTAATTTTTCTGTTTTTATATACACTGCGGTTCAAAAGTTTGGGGTCAGTACACTCTTAAAAATAAAGGTGCTTCACGATAGAAGAACCTTTTTGTCTAAATGGTTCCATAAAGAACCTTTACCATCTGAAGAACCTCTCTGTTTCACAAAAGGTTATTTGTGGTGAAAGAAGGTTCCCTTTCAGTCAGTCACTACGAGTCACGTCGTGACCGATGAATTGGGATCTCGCTTAGAGAGACCAATCCACTTCGAGTGTAAACTAAATGAGCCAATGCAAATTGGCATGCGATAATTGCATCCAGCTGCCGCTGATCACAGTGTGAGCATAAAAAGGCAGGTAGAAGCACCTAAAAGAGTATTTCCCTGAAAAAGCTTATTTCTCTAAAACAGCTTACATGGGTGCGTCTTTGTAAAGACGACAAATCGTCTTTTTAAAGATGCCGTTTCACCCGTGCGTTTCTGGATGCGGTCGTTACCTGGCGCTGGGGGATGGTCACGATCGCTGCCTCACGTGTCTGGGCATTAAACACACTGAGGTGGTGTTTGTGGATGAGTCATGTTCCCATTGCGGGAAGATGACCATCTCGGAGCTGCGGGCCAGGCTCCATTTCCTCTGCCACGATCTAGTCTTCGTCCTGGCGGCAGCCAGGCGAGGGCTACTTCGGGCAGTAGCATGGGTGGTCTGAGGGTTACAGTGGTGGCAAACCCCTCAGGGAACCAACCCTCGGGGGACCATCACTCCTCTAGTGCATCGCAACCAGTCGAGCCGCCAAAGGCGAGCCGCCCTCTTCAAAGAGCGTACCAGCTGTATCCTTCAGTGCTCCTCCCAACAACCAGATGTTGATCACTGCATCGGAGGGAGAGCTCTCTGGAGAGGAAGATTCGGCTGCGCTGCCACCCTCCGGGACGGTGGCAAGGCCTGAATCGGATCCAAAGATGTCGGCTTTCCCGGGCCGCCGAGAGGGTAGGGCTCGAGTGGAAACCTCCACCACGTCCCGAGCCCTCGAGGTTGGACGATTGGTTTCTCGGGGTGGCTCGCGCTGGTTCTCAGTGCCCCGCCTCGGTGCCTGTCTTCCCAGAGGTGCATGAGGAGCTCACCAGGTCATGGACGGCACCTTTTACTGCCGGAAACCGACCTGCTGGTTCCTCCTCCCTCACCAACCTCGACGGGGGTGCAGCTAGGGTGTATATGGCGATCCCCCCGGTGGATCGGTCGGTAGCGATGCAGTTGTGTCCTAAGACCGCCTCCTCCTGGCAGGGTAACCCGTCGCTCCCCTCCCAGGCCTGTAGGCATTTGTCTGGTCTGACAGGCAGTGCTTATACGGCTTGTGGAGAAGCTGCCTGCAGGTTCATCAGGCCAAGGCACTGAAGGACCTGCACAAGGGTGGTCACGATCCGTAAGTTCTGAAATAGCTCAGAACCACTACTGACCTCGCGCTCTGAACGACGAAGGTCACTGCGAGTTCTCTGGGTCATGCGATGTCCACACATGTGGTCTAGGAGCGCCATCTCTGGCTGTGTCTGGTCGACATGAGGGACACGACAAAGTTCGGTTCCTGCATCCGCCCCCGCACCGCATCCACAGCAGCCTCGAGCAAGTGGCGCCGTGGAGCTGGGCGTAGGCAGGCCGCCCCGCCCGTCCAGGCCCCCGTCAAACCTGGCGGTGAGCGGAATAGCAAGAGGCCCCGGGACGGGCGACCCAGAGAGCGAGGAAACTGCTCTTTGGGGGATGGTGAATGCACCTCTCCCGGGTGGAGAATCTGGAAAATCTCGACGAGAGAACGGTTTTCTCTGTCCCTGGGTCCCAGGAGGGCACGGAGAGTCACGGACGGACCAACACCGGACCACACTCATCTTCCATCGCCAGCAGGCAGCAGCGGGCGGTTCGAGAGCGTAAACAAAGGCCCTACTCACGCACCCTCTGCCAAACTGTGGAACCAGGTAAGCGTTGCATTGCACACTCAGATCCCTCTTCGGTCCGCTCACAAGCCACCCGAGTTGGGTCCCTGCGTTCTACCTCGCTGCCCCACTGCGGGTACGGCGGTGGTTTCGCTGGTCCCGCTTGCACGGTATCTGGGTGCCTGGCTAGCGCTACCCAGCCCATCTCGCTGGCTTCTGCGGACCATCAGGCTATGGGATTCAGTTTGCCCGGCATTCCCCCAAGTTCAGTGGCATCCACTTCACGGCAGTGAAGGCGGCCGATGCTCCTGTCATGCGTGCGAAGATCGCAGTCCTACTGGCGAAGGACGTGATAGAGCCGGTCCCTCCAGCCGATTGACCATCCACAGACCATTTCTGCGGTTCGCGTTCAAAGGACGTGCATATCAGTACAAGGTCCTGCCCTTCAGGCTGTCCCTGTCTCCCCTTGTCTTCACGAAAGTTGCAGAGGGGGCTCTTGTTCCCCTCAGAGAGCAAGGTGTTCGCATCCTCAACTATCTCGACGATTGGCTCATACTAGCACAGTCTCGGGAGCAGTTGTGCGAGCACAGGGACCTGGTGCTCCGGCAGCACAGCCAGTTGGGTCTTCAACTGGGAAAAGGGCAAACTCTCCCCAACGCAGAGGATCTATTTTCTCGGTATGGAGTTGGATTCGGTCGAACAGACACCATGCCTCACAGAGGAACGTGTGTGGTCGGTGCTGAACTGCTTGAATACATTCAAGGGCAGGACAGCGGTCCCACTGAAACAATTTCAGAGGCTCCTGGGGCATATGGCAGCTGCAGCGGCAGTTACACCGCTGGGGCTGCTTCATATGAGACCGCTTCAGCACTGGCTTCATGGCCGAGTCCCGAGGTGGGCGTGGCAGTGCAGCACTCACCGGGGACAAGTTACACCGGCCTGTCGCCAAACCTTCACCCCGTGGTCAGACCTTGCATTTCTCCAGTCAGGGGTGCCCCTAGAACAGGTCTCCAGGCATGCTGTGGTTTACACGGATGCCTCCGTACGAGGCAAGCATGTGCTGGTCCGAACGGACAACACGGCAACCATTGCATACATCAACCGACAAGGTGGTCTGCGCTCCCGTCGCATGTCGCAACTCGCCCGCCACCGCCTCCTTTGGAGTCGGTAGGTTCTGAGGTCACTTCGTGCCATTCATATTCCGAGTCTGCTCAACTGTACGGCCGACGAGCTGTCATGAGCTGCGCTCCCAGGAGAATGGAGACTCCATCCCCAGACGATCCAGCTGATTTGGAGACGTTTCGGAGCCACTCAGGTAGACCTGTTTGCATCTCCAGAGACTTCTCACTGCCAGTTGTTTTACTACCGAAGGAACACTCGGCATGGATGCATTGGCACACAGCTGGCCGCGGGGCCTTCGCAAGTATGCGCTTCCCCCAGTGAGCCTTCTCACACAGACACTGTGCAAGATCAGGGAGGATGAGGAGCAGGTCCTGCTTGTGGCACGTTATTGGCCCACTCGAACCTGGTTCCTGGAACTAATGCTCCTCGTGAATGGCGCTTTGGTAGGGATCCCAATTCGTCGGTCACGACATGACTCTGACATAGACTTCTGAAAAAATGTATCACCATTTTCTGTTTTGAACATTGATAATAATAAGATTCAGCTTTGCATCACAGGAATAAATGACATTTTACTATATATTCAAGTAGAAAGTAGTTATTTTAAATGCTAATAATATTACTCAATATTATTGTTTTTGCTGTATTGTCAATGAAATAAATGACGCTTTGAGACTTCTTTAAAAAAAGAAGAATCTGTCTTACACTCTTAAAAATAAAGGTGCTTCAAAAGGTTCTTCAAACGATGCCATAGAAGATCCATTTTTGGTTCCACAAAGAACCATTCAGTCAAAGGTTCTTTAAAGAACCATCTCTTTCTTACCTTTTGTAATCTGAAGAACGTCTCGGTTAAGAACCTTTTGAAGCACCTTTATTTTTAAGAATGTAAAACAGATAAAAAAAAAAAATTTTTTTTTAAAGATGTCTCAAAGCTGCATTTATTTAATTGACAATACAGCAAAAACAATAATATTGTGTAATATTATTAGCATTTAAAATAACTACTTTCTACTTGAATATATAGTAAAATGTAATTTATTCCTGTGATGCAAAGCTGAATCTTATTATTATCAATGTTCAAAACAGAAAATGGTGATACATTTTTTCAGAAGTCTATGAAGAATAGAAAGTTCAAAAGAACAGCATTTATTTGTAATATAAATCTTTTGTAACATTAAAAGTTTCTTACTGCCCCCAAACTTTTGAATATATAGGTGAATATATACATAGGTTACTTTTATGGTCATTGTGAAGAAACACAATATAAGCCTTAAAATGACTCTGACACCTTGTTTAACATCTAAGATGTTGTTTGATACATATATACTACAGTTAAAATAAGATTAAATTAAATTAAACTCACAGAGATCAGGAATCAAGCAGAAACACAGGAGGGAGTCAAAGAAAGAGCGCAGCCACAGAAAAGAAGTGGCTAAAGAAAACAGCTTTTCAAAGAGAAATTAAATCCAATTAGACTCAGTATGGGACTCCCACAAAAATAAATAAATAAAACAGAAAGGCCAAACCAGCTGAGACTAGTTCAGATTGGTTTTGACTCAAGATGAGTCAAATCAAGGACTGTAGCGACAATATAAAGGGCTCTCTGTAATGGCGGCAATGGAGAGCTTCACTCTGTGATAAATTAATGTGTCCTTGGCGGCTTGAAAAAGAGTTCCCTCGCGTAGAAATACCCAACATGTGCTGAGAGCTCAGGAAACTTCCAAGGTTCTTACACTCAAACTCGAGCCTAGACTGAACAGGTTAATCTATTATGGATTTTCTATTTGTCTTTGCCACTGACAAAATATGATCAAATAAAGCTTGTCTTGGCTTTCTGATACCAAAATCCATGGGTACACTGGGATCTCACCTGTAGGACGGGGGCGGATGTCCCTGGGCTTCACAACTGAAGGTGACCTCCCGGCTGGGCTCATTAAGATGGAGAGGGAATACAATACTTCCCGGCTGTTTGGTGAATACTGGCCTCAGAGGACCGCTGCCTTCTAAAGGTGAGGAAGAAAATAACAAAAATACGCTGTTAGTCAATGCTAAGTTTAGCATAGCGTGCCTTTTAGAGCAAAGCTGTTGTGAAAGGTATCCATCTGTTCATTGGATGAAAGCCTAGCTGTCATTCAATAGCTGTCAAGTGGGCAGCGTAAATGTGGCGCAATCAAAGTAATCTTAAAAACACTTGAGATTATTGTTGGCAGGATGTTAGCTATGATACACGTTCAAGATGCTAAGATCACAAACCCCAAAAGAGCAACACATAAGTTAAAATACAATACTTTTGAGCTTAAATATTGATTTGAGACAGTAAATTTCTTTACATAGCTTACTGTGTACTGCTTATCTAATACCATGTTATGCTATGTTTACAATTAAAAAATCTAGTCAAACAAAAAACAAGAGCTTATTCAATTTTCAAGAAACACATGGTGACCCACTAAGCTCGCTAATGTGATTTCATCATACCAAAGACACTAACTTGCAGGAAAGTAGCTTAATTGTGTGTATCGTGTAGACACTTAAAAGCCTAGAAATTTTGTGGTTTATTATTCTCTGTAATTACATATTGATGGTTAGTGCAAACCACTTATCCTGTCTTATTAAGCACAAATGGCCTTCAGCAAGATGAGACATCCACCCAACAATGAGCAGGATAGAGAGTTTTTATGCGAGGGTGAATGCAATTTGCATAATCTAAAACTCATTGTGTGCCGAATTAACACAGCACAGAGCCTAATGTTACTGCAATGTGTCCAAAACACCAAAAACATCTCCATGTTTTGTTTAAAAAATGGTGATAAACATAATTTTGGGGTATTTAAATGACACAGCACTGAAACTATTCTGTATGTATTTCTGTATCTGCCATTTGACTTTCATGACCTTTCAAACATGTTATGCAGAGAGATTAGTAGTTAATTTAGTTTTTTTTTCATTCTACTAAAGTAACCAGTGTGATATCTTGATTTTCTAGTGAGTAAACTAATTTATAAACAGTTCTTAGCCTTTGTCTGTGTAGCCTGAATATGACATGCAATTTCCCCAAACAATTTTTTAAAAATATTTTATTAATCAACATTAATAATTTTATCAAGATCAATAATTAACAATCATTTTTGTCTAACATTCTGTTCCACCTTTGTAGTGTAAAGATGGCTTTTGTTGATGTTAATAAAATAATCTGACTGATTAAAGTAACTGGTTAAATTTAAGTATTTTGCATAAAAGACAGGTACATTTAATAGGGTAATTATAAAAACTGTCCATACAAAAGGTAAAAAAAGCCCCTTTAAATCAATACCAATGGGCAATACCAATAGTTCGTCCAAAAATGAACATTTACACACCCTTAGACATCTCCAGTCAATCAATTAACATCTTGTGAAGCAAAAAAGCTGTGTTTGTAATAACAATAAAAAAAAATTTAAAAAAAAATCAATTGAGACATTTTTAACTTCAAACCGTTGCTTCTAACATACGAGTCCTCCTTCCATAATATTGCTTTGTCCAGTGAAAAAGTCATCTCATCTGAATCAGGAGAGAAATATGCACAGAACAAGCACTGTTTACAAGCAAAAACAATCCAAAATGGTTTTAAACAAATAATGTCGGTAGATTTTGATGGACTTTTTCACTGGAGGAAGCACTATTGGTTTATGGACTCGTATTTTGTCCAAAAGTGACGGTTTAAATTTAAAATGCCTCATTGATGTATTTATTTCTAACAAACACGCAGCTTTTTGGACTGGAATGGTGGGATTATTGTCAGAGATGGGCATAAATACATGAAAATGTATTTTAAATACAAATACAAAATACTGTGTGGAAAAATGTACTTAAATGAAAATTACATTAGATTTTTTTTCAAAGGCAATACAAAATACAAAGAAGTATTTTGTATTTCAAATACGTATTTTAAATACATGTATCTGAAATACTGCCCATCCCTGATTATTGTGATGTTTTTATCAGCTGTTTGGACTCTCATTCTGACGGCACCCATTCACTGCAGAGGATCCATTGGTGAGCAAGTGATGTAATGCTACATTTCTCCAAATCTGTTTTTTCCTTTAATTGAAAAGTTAATTTCTGACCCTAATGTGTTCAGCCGTACTATGGAAATCTCTTTCTTCAATAGAATCTGAGGCTGCAGTCACGCCTCACCAAGTACTTTTTTAACCTACATTTAGAGGACTTTTTAGAGGAACCCATCCTCTTGAGAAATTAGTTCATGTTAAGCACATACTGGTGGTTGTTTATTTACTTTGTGCAGATATCAAGTTCCAGAGGGGTGCAAACTGAATTAATGCATCTGAAAATTCGGAACTAACAGGGTTTTTTTTCCATGCCAGAAACACTAAATTGGTCTACCTAGAGTTCAATTAGCATCTCACTAATGCAGGAGAGGTGGAGTTCATTGTGATTCTGGGTGATAATAGAGCACAGAAGAGCTCTCAGCGGAGGTGTCTGAAATCTATTGAATGGGGAATACACTGCAGCAGGGCTAATTTCAATCTCACTGTCAACAAGGGCTTTAACTCTTAAATACAACAGGAAACATGAGAAGATGAAAAGACGTGAGTGAGAGCAAATGATAAATTGATACTTCACAACCATAATATTGACTCAGATTTCCCATTAGCTACCACAGTGCTTTCCACTGTTTAGCTGATCCATATTTCCAAAAGCCCGGCCTCCTCCCATTGCCACCTCTCTTATGATTTTATTTTTGTACTAAACTGTGCTGATGCTATTACAAAAAAAGAATGCAGCTAAACAAAACATCTGTAGCAGTTACTACAATTACTGACATGCATGCAGTGATATTTTTAACTTAAAAACAAAACCATAAACTCATCCCCATGCCCATGAGTAGAATTCAGTAAAGGTGTTATTTTCATGTTTTTCCAAAGCTAATACAGAGGAGACATATCCAGTTCTGTCTGCATATGTGATAATCAACAGCAAACATGTTACATGTTTTCAGTTAATTACAATACATATAGTCTAATAAAGGATTATAACCTAGTCACTACAAGGAAATTTATTTTAGTATAAAATGTTATATCACCTACTAGTCACCTACTGTTACTCAGTCCATTACACTGTATCACTTAAACTAGAATTTAATGTCATTGCTTTCCAAATACTGTAAATCAATACTGACATAGTCTGTACTCTGCACAACCTGACCTGTGTTGCAGCCTGGAAATAAACCACGCTATGCTAGTTTCATCTGGCCAGAGGAGAACTGGCCCCCAGAGTGAGCCTGGTTTCTCCCAAGGTTTTTTCTCCATTTCTGTCACAAATGGAGTTTTGGTTCATTGCCACTGTTGCCTTTGGCTTGGGGACACTTGACTGACTGCACAGACGCTATCAGAAGAGAGCTGAACTGGATGATGATATCACTGAATCATCAATTAACTGACTTTAGCTGAAAAATGACTCTTTGTTATTGTCTTCTTGCATTATTGACAAACTATTTTCCTGTTTGACACTGTAAAGCTGCTTTGACACAATCAGTATTGTATAAAGTGCTATATTGATAAAGGTGACTTGACTTGACTCGACATAGTCTAATAGTAGTAATTTGATCTCTCTCACACGTGTCCCACATTGTCTCGCAAAATCACATTTGCTGTCCTGCAACAGAGCAATAACCAGGTGGTCACCCAATGGTTTCAATGATTTTGGACATTCCTACTTTTGTTGACATTTCAGTTTTGACTTGATGATGAGCAAATACTGCTGGAAAAAAATTGTGTTCTCAAAAACATTTCTTAATAATGTCCTTATCTCTTTTCTTAAGATGGATATTTTCTTACACAAATGCATTGATTCGCTTCAGGAGGCCTTTATAAACCCCCCAGAGCCGTGTGGAGCACTTTTTGGGCTTCAAAATCTCGACATTCTCGACAATCTCGAAGATCCAGGACATTATTTAATATAACTCTGATTGTATTTGTCAGAAAGAAGAAAGTCATACACACCTAGGATGACTTGAGGGTGAGTAAATCATGGGGTAATTTTCATTTTTGGGTGAACTATCCCTTTAATATCATTATTACAGTAATCTGCAAGAAGCACAAAAATACACTTTTTCATTGATCAGTGAGTCAACAGCAAGAAGTTTTAACCCCCAAGATTTTCTTAAGAAAATATTTGTGAACTTAGAATTTATCTTTAATTTGTAATTTATTTATTTTTTTAGGAAGATTTTCCTGAATTTGTTCCCCTGATCTCAGACAGACTTTTTATTTTTTTTACAAAACATTGAAAGATCATGTTAAATCATTTGTGCTTAATTAATATTAAAGCTCTAAGCCATTTCATAACGTCATAACCTCCCACCACCCCACTACTTTTTAAACTAAAGTGACTCCCATGGGATTAGTAGATACATTGTGTTCCACATGCACCCACCAAAAACTTCTTATGCAATCTTATGATGCACATCATCTGATAACATCTGAGATGTTATCAAAGGCTAAAACACACATTAATTATCAAGTGACTCACTCATGCTAAGCAAAGAGCGCTCTCATAATCAAGGCTCTGGAACACGTCAAATGTGGGCGTCAGTATTAACACTGCACTTACGCATCTATCTGTATCCGATCAAGCTGTTCAAAATCAACATGAGCAATTTTCCATGGAACAGCTAAATGAGATATCCATACCAAAAATCTGGTACCAAAAGACATAAGGCGTATGTAAATAAAGACAGGGGCGAGAAAGATTTCAAAACTTCAGGTTAAGCTTGGAGCTGATGCAAACCTGAGAAATGCAGCCGAGAGTGAATTTCTATCATGCGAGGAATTAATGCTGCAATCACAGTTCATATTTGCCAGAGGACAAGAGGACGGAACTGTCTATTTCAGAAACACCATGTAATTACAAGCTTTGGTGATGCTGCAAATATTACAATATGTTATTAAAATATTGATGGGGAGTAATCTGAAACCACGTTGTCGCCTGCGGGTTTGACGCTACGTTGTGAGTTTATGTGAGGGCTTTACTGGTGCTGTGATTTCTGTCAACAGACCACAGCCGTCCAAAGAGACACACAGTCGCTGAGAAATGATCTATCCCTGTTCAGCGCAGAATACTAACAAGAGGTTTACAACACAAAAGCCCACCTTGGTGGAAAGGGAGGTCATTATGAAGGAAGTTGGAGAAAGCAGGTCTTTCTCTCTCTTTCTCTCTCTACCTGAGGGGAAAATGTATATGGCAGCGCAGCCCCCCGGAGCAGCATCGGAGCTGGAGGGAAAAGCCAAGGAGCAATTTGGAGGCCCAAATAAAAACTAATCTCAAATTCAATACCATCTGACAAGCCGATGAATTCAGCCAGCTTACCTCAGCATGAATATCCAGTCACAGACAGGGCGCACAGGGTGAGAGAGGGAGGGAGGGAGGGAAAGGATTTAGATGTTCGTGTGCCCTCCAATCCGTTTGATTCTGATTCAAAGGGTTTTATTCATCAAATGAAAAAGCCAATCTTGGTAAGTTAAAATACACACCTGCACTCACCCACGCAAACAAATACACACACACGCACACACAAACAACGAGCTCTGAAGTGTAGAGAACCATGAATTTAAGGGATTAAGTGTGGCATATTTGGGTAAATCTGTTGCTAACTGTAACAGACTTGCAAAAAGTTAATGAAATATATCACGATGGATCAATTATGCTGCATATTTATGTGTATTTAAGAGTGTATTTATGACTTTGGCCTTTTTCAAATTCAAAACATTTTTCTTCAATCTTGTCCCTGAAAGACAAATCATGTATCAATTCTGTATCAAAAAACAGTCAAAAACACAATTTAATGATTGTTTAAATGCATACCATTGTCAAAAAGAAGTGCGCTAAACTATATTGAATGTGCAGTTGTAGTGTACTTCAAATCCTAACCATGTATATGATACGCAATACTGTATCAGTGAGGAAAAAATTATTTGTGTTGTTTTTCTTGCTTAAAATGCATCTAGCTTTTAATGTATTACACATCTCATATTTAATAAAAAGTAACATTTCATATCCAGCTGTTGCTCTTAGGCAACATTGTACCATCGTGGATCACAAGCATAACCAAACCATCATATCAAGTATTCTTAAAAAAATTTACTTGCAGATGAGATATTAATTAAATAAAAGGCCTCTTAAGTGTACTTAAAGAGAGTTCACTTTCATGACTTTCTTAACACATTTAAGTACACTTTTAAAAAGTGTGCTTTTTAATAATGTCAAATTAAGTTTAACTGTAAAGTACATTTTTAATGTTGTTGACTAACATACTAAAGCACATGCAAAGTGCTTGATTTCATTAATAATAGTGTTATTCAACATTACATTTAAAGATAATATATTTTAAATGTACTTAATTGAAACTTTAGCATTTAAAATGTGTAATTACTGTAAAAATATATATTTAAATGCATGACATACAAGTTTAGGTAGAAAATAAATTAAAGTATATTTTAGTTTAGCTTCCCAAAATGTAGTAAAATTCATGCAGCATCTAATTCAGTCTGGCAGCTGTTTAGAAACAAAACATATGCATGTTTTGTATTTAAGCTGAATTAATCAACACTACGGATGTGTTAGTGCTTTCCTCTGATTGTGCTGTTTGTGTATTGTGTCTCTACTCCTCAATCGAAGCACATTTAATCAAGCACAATTATATCCTGCGTCTATTATGTTCTACTGCAGTTACAATTACCTGCCGCCATATGCTCAAAAGATAGAAATTAAAACAAACTGTTTAACTGGTGTAATTGTTCACTGGTTTTTAGTCAACTTTCGAAGAGACAAAGCAAATTAATGCAGTTAGTGGCCATTAGCATGTCTATTTTCACATTTAGAGTTTTTTTGTTTTTTTTTACTTTCAAGAGCGTACACTCTAAAAAATGCTGGGTTATTTCAACCCAACTTTGGTAATGGTAATAATACATCCACTCCAAACTAATACTAATTACATTAACAGCAAACCCACTAGAAATGATTATTGCATACCTGTGTGATTTAATTGCCAGCACTCGATACACTCTAAAAAATGCTGGGTTGTTTCAACCCAACTTTGGGTCAAATATGGACTAACCCAACTTTTGGGTTAAATTTTTACATTCAATTTTTAACCCAAAAGTTGGGTTAGTCCATATTTGACCAAAAGTTGGTTTGAAACAACCTAGCATTTTTTAGAGTGTATCGAGTGCTATCGAGAGTAGTTTGGAGTGGATGTATTATTACCATTTCATAATGCTGTAAGATCTTCTTTTAGCAGTATCAATTATTAACCATTAACTAAAAGGTTTTCAATCAAATGTCCAATTACATAAATGTATGTTTTCTCTAGCAGTGGGTTGTATGTTTTCAAACCTAGTTCAAAACTCCAATGTTGTAATATTTACACTTCAGCTGTTGTGTAAGCACAATATAAACACACTTTGCATACATTCAGACAAGAGTCGACTATAAAACGAAGGTAAATTTAAAATGTTAGATGTTATGTGTGTTTTATATGCAACTTATTAATAACAATATCTTGGTTTTATGAATATTTTAATAAATTGTTTTGTACATGACTGATAATTGATTAACTCTCATTTTGCAGAAAAGCCAATAACGCAGGCTCCCATTATGATGTCGTAACCTAAATATAATAGTGTGACAACATGCCCCACTATTGGGTCAACACACCTGGCTACAATGTTTTTAATGAACTGAACCTCTTTTCCTGAATAATTCCACAACCTGGTAACGGAGAAAAGAGTGCTTGCAAAAATCACATGCAGCAGGAGTGAAGATCATGCAAAAGAGCAAACAGCCCTTTTTAAATCAAAGACTTAAAAGCCAGAGGATTAAGTCTGACCCTCCGAGTGACTGAAAGACAATGTAACTGCTTCATCAAAAAGAGATCAATAAAGGGGCTTTTGTGCATCCACTAGGCTAAATGAGAACATAAATTGTGCTCTCCAATAAAATAATGGCTGGTAGATTAATTTGCACATTAACCTTTTCATGGCTCTCAAAGGGCTGGTTAAATTACATACTATCACATCTTTTCTCCAACTTTGACACAAAGCAAGGTGGTCGTTAAATCAAGAAGTCTGCCGCCATGGTATAATGCCCAGAGTATAGGAGGCACAGTTTAGTGACAATGGAAATATGTCTAATGTATATTCTACCCAAGATGGATGAGTATAAAGCCAAAGCATCAAATCCCATAATTACAGATAGGAATAAAGTGATGCCAAGGAGAACATAACGGCACCTTCTCACCGCTGCCATAAATGCAAAAGCACCCATTCTCCAGTCTTTTTTTTTTAATTTAAATTTAAAATTAATATAAAACCACCACCTCACTGTCACACATATTGTGTCTTTGCTCATCTCACCACTGCGCCCATCCGGAAGATTTGGATGGCTTTAGCGTTCACAAACAAAGTGAAACCTTTAATTGGTTCCAGAAGATAAGAGACATCCCCTGAATGAGAGGTCTGCCCTTAATAGTAAATGACAAGGACAAATGTATGCCATAGAAACAGACAGGAAAGTCTATAGAGCAGGTTATTAGGATGCCTACCTGAAAGGCATTCTATGAATAATTGCAGCACCAGCAGTTTCCATGACAACCTCATTTTAAATATTGGAGGTCAGCGAGAGCTCACATTCAATTGAGGGTAAATAGAATGCCGTCTTTGTCCAGACTTGATCCTCTGTGCCCTGAAATCAAAAGACAAGATGAGAAGAGTTAGCCAGACTAAAGTAGCCATGTTCAGCAACATTTCCTAGCTGTGTGTCAGGTAAATTAGTTTGTTTCTTCATGAAAACAGATTTGGAGAAAATTTAGCATTACATCACTTGCTTACCAATGAATCATCTGCAGTTAAATGGGTGCCGTCAGAATGAGAGTCCAAACAGCTGATAAAAACATCACAATAATCCACAAGTAATCCACACCACTCCAGTACATCAATTAACATCTTGTGAAGCCAAAATATGCATGTTTGTAAGAAACAAATCCATCATTAAGATGTTTTAACTGTATTGTATTAACTGCCAAAATACGAGTCCATAATCCATAATAACGCTTCCTCCAGTGAAAAAGTCCATCCCATGTTCTCATATCAAAATTCACTGACTTATTTCTTTTGAACTGTTTTAGACTGTTATCTCTTGTAAACATTGCTTGATCTCTGCATATTTCTCTCCTGATTCAGACGAGATGACTTTTTCACTGGAGAAAGCAATAATATGGATAGAGGAAGCAAGAGTTTGAAGTTAAAAACATCTTAATAATAATGGACTTCGCCTTAACAAGACATTAACTGATGGACTGGAGTCGTGTGGGTTACTTGTGGATTATTGTGATGTTTTTATCAGCTGTTTGGACTCTCATTCTGACGGCACCCATTCACTGCAGAGGATCCATTGGTGAGCAAGTGATGTAAGGCTAAATTTATCCAAATCGGTTCAGATGAAGAAACAAACTCCATCTTGAATGGCCTGAGTGTGAGTAAATTACCCACAAATTCACATTTTTGGGTGAACTATTTCTTTAATGTGAACATGTAAAATTAAAAAAAAAAGTTTTAGTGTTTAGATCCATACACCTGTCAAACGGACTTTGAAAATTCTAAGCAATGTCTTAGAAATACTTTACTGCAGGTACTGTGAAAAATCTTGTTAATCTTTGATCATAAAAAAATAAAGCTGACAGAGAGTGTGGCGTATCTACAATGATATTACTCACGGATATAATTAGAGTCTTTACTTAAATCAACCCTTTCTGCCAACATCACACAAGGCTTTTAGGAGGGTTAAGAACTTGGCCCAAGGTACAAATCCCCTTATGCCATTCTCTGGCCTTCACAACTCTGATCATCTGGAGGGGAGACTTCAGGCAACTGGCTCTCACACATCTGGTCTAACACAAGATTACTCAAGCGCTCCACACTCAGTGAATTCACAAGTATTTCCTCTTTTCTGTACAGTATATTCTTTCTGTAAGTACAACAGCAAAATTGCAAGTGTGGTATTAAACAATCATGCAAACAAGAAGTTAATAGAGTGCTGCAGTGATGATGTACAGTATTTTTGTAGGCCAGCCTAAAAGTTAGCATCTCACTGGTTCCCTTGACAAAAACCTGCAGACAATAAGCTCTGTGACCAACAAAAGTTTATGATTTTTAAACATTTTGTTTTATCATGATAATCTTCACAAATTAACACAACTTAGATTAGTTTACCTGTTCATTGTGATGATGTTTAATGTCCCCTGGCAACTGTAGTCCCATTTAGCCATTTTTAGCAATAGCTTTTTTCAAACCAAATGAAAAAAATTACAAGGAGGTATTACTGATGTATTTCTTATCATGAAATAAAACATAAAATATCTTGAGTATGAGTTAACCACAGACCTAATTTCAGGCATTTAAGCAAAAGCCCATTCAAAAAGCCGTTGACTTCAGGATGATGGAACTGGAATGCTAACTTTTTCTGGGTTTTTGCCAACAAAATACACAATCCCTGCAGTACTCTACATCAAGTATCTATGATAATTATACCAGCTGTTTTGTTTCATTTTGTTTTGCCAACAAAATAGTTTCAAAAGCAGGAAAAACATGGCATGTTACTGAGCAACACACACCAATATGGCCATGAATACAGACACACAGAGAGATACAGTGAACCATTCCAATAGAGATATTGCTTGTATTAGTTAACAAGCAATAAACAAACAAGAAGTCAATGTGCAAGTTAATAAAACATACATTTTAGAGACAGTATTACTAGTTCTCCTGAATGAATGAGCATTTTAAAATGAATTGTTTGAGTGAGTGATTCAATAAGTTAATGGCTGCTTAGTTGTTGAATCTATCAAACTGTGTCCAAAATCGCACCCATACCCTTATATAATGCACTATTTGAGGGGATAGACATTTGTAGTGGTGTTTAAAACTGTAGTCGACACTAGTGAACTAATTTACTCCTACCTCAATAACGAGTGTACAACCAATGTACACTCAGCCACTTGAGAATACATGTATTGTAAGTGTCGTGCCGAATGAATTACCACGTCTCGCTAGAGGATGGCATCCACAGCACTTCTAGCACACTCAGTGTCCGAATTGGTGCACGTTTACGTTCACTCATTCAGTCGACTATATCAGTGAAGTAATGTAGGGAATAGGGACTGAGGGTATAGGGGATGATTTCGGATACATACATAGTTTTTTCAACAAATAGTTTAAGTGAACAATTCAATGACTCACTCATAAAGACACTTGGCAAAGTCACTTGTCACCACCTACTGGTGCATCAATGTAACCTGCAGAAAGTCTCTGTGTGGACTCTGAAAACAGTGAAAAGACATGTGACTTTACTTTACGAAAATCCCCGACTTAGGGATTGAATACAATAACACATGAACAGATAGCAAGAAAAATACTGATCAATAGATATGATCCATACCGTGTATGGTATATAAAACGAGTGAATGAGCCGTAAACGTCACGTGACTGAAACACATCAGTGCTTTTCAATCAACTCTGCCTCACCAATCAAATTCAAGGACCGCAACTACAACAGTAACTTTAACATGGTGTAAAAATGAAAACAGCTTGGGTGTACTTTATCAATCCACTGAGCACTGTTTTGCAAGCTGTCTCTAATTTTATGTGATATTTTAATAGGTTTTGCTATCCATGGTATAATTTCTAAAAGGATATTCTTGATTACATATGGCAACATTACTAATTATTTTACTAAAGCCCTTACAGGTGCGAGAGGTAAGGGCTGAAAATGGCCATGTTCAATGGGGCTTCACCTCACAATGGTCATCCAATAAGCAGGTGCTTTATGCAGCACAACACATTTGAATTTATTACCCATAGAAAAATCAAATACTTGAATGCTTACCAGACTTATTAGCAGAGACTGAAATGAAGGACATTAAACCTAGTATTCAGCCAACAAGTGTCATGATAACCACACATCTTTACCTAACCTAGTGAAGTCCTTTGGGAGGACATCAATAAAACATTCTTCATCAATCACATCCAAAGAAGTATATTCCTTGAGAGAGTTAGCCATTAGCATTGCTATTGATCTCAGACAGTTGCAAATCATATGTTGCCAAATCCTATTTTGCTAGAATACTTTGCTATTTTTCAGTAGCTGTCAATGGAGACACATAATGTTGCCAAATGCCATTTCCTAACAGCAGGGGTAAATTGACCAGGCCAAACTCTGACCCACTGTAAAAATGAAATACTTATGCATCCACACATAACAAATCTGTGCACACAAAAACAAGAAAAAGCATCAACCATCTATTGTTTCTCCACATGAAATCAATAAATGGCTGTAACATAAACCTAGAAAATGACAGCATAACTATCACACGCCTTTGTAAAAACATGTCTTTAATATCAGGATCCATGCATTCCATTGGCCTTTTAAATGTTTGCTTTGTTTGTGTGATTGGCAGTTCATCCATTATGGCTTGTAGGTGCATTTCAAAGCTGTGAACATGACATACAATATATGTCTCGCTGCGGACCGAGTGCTCACAGCCAAAAATATGAGCTGAAAATGAACATTTGAAATGAAATTTTTTTTGTCCTTTAAATTCTGCTTGATGCCATAACTCTGCTTGATGCCATAATAAAAGGCAAAATATGCCATGTTTTATGCTTTAAAAAGGGGATCTGTCTGGAATATTTGCAGACATTCACATTTGCACTGCAATCGGACAAAAGAGAGCAAGAATAAGGCACAGAACTCCCATTTGTACACCACAAAAACACGCCTAAGAGCAAGACTCCGGAAAGCATGCAGTGGCTGACTTTAAAGAAAATGCCGACGGTGAGATTCACACGAAATGTACAGTATGCATGCTCTCTACTTTTTAAACATAAATGAGACAGACACCCACTCTTCCCAGATCTGGCACGATCTCGGCTAGAAAGTAACACTCTAAATCTTTTATCTGGTTTCCTTGACTTCACTTGATCCACAAACACCATCTTTGAGAAGAGTTTCTCTGCAAACCCAAGCATGATTTCACCTATAGGCGACCAGCCCCTTTAGAGTGCAAAATGAACTGTGGTGTTGTTAAAACCTCAACTGACATGAACATTTGAGAGTAGCGGTTGACAACACAGTCGAGGAGCGTGTAAAAATTCTTCAGCTGGTATTGTGCACTCTGACTGAACTCTAATCTAGAGGGTGTGAATGAAAAATTAATGTTCAGCATCCAAAAGAGCCAAGAAACCACAGTTACAAGATTTATCTAGCTGGATATGACTGAATTTTGAATGAAGCAGTACAGAGAATCTGCTGGTTTGCATTCACACTTCTATTCATATTATACCACTGATTCTTATTATACCACTGTCACTCATAGTTATAAACTTTTAATGAAGTCTATGGGTCAAGTATACAAGTAAACTCGCCCCATAGACTTCCATTGTAAGTTTATTTGCATCAGCACAATTTTTTGCTTGTTTTTACCAACGTAGGGATGAACTGAACGTATTTTTCTGTAGTATTCGACAGCATCTGTGGCACGGGACCCCGAATATTCCTTTATTCTCTCTCTGTTATGACAGAGGTGTGCGCACAGACTGAAACGATTCATGCAGTTTCTGACAAATATTATTTGGCTGTGAAATTGGTGGTGCAGAGATTTGAATCACGCATCCAGCAGGTACGGCACATCTCACACCTCAGCCTCGACCTGCTGCATATAAACATCAGCTCTCTGTGACTCAACAAGCAATGCTGGGAGAAGGGGGAAATGTAATATGTCACAGAAGACAAGCCTTTCTCCTTGTCTCTTCCCCCTTGACTTGCATCAACACAGAGGTGTGTGCAAGCAATCTTCCCTAATGATGCCTTCAGAAATCATCCAGTGGTTTTTGTTCTCTGACAAGCCAGCAGAGTGCAGCAAAAACTCTACCTCTAGTGCAAATTATTGCTATGTATGAATGCGTACTCAATTTTATTCTGGAATTTTATTCTTTCTTCAAAACAATGCCTGAATTGACTTGTGCTGTATATCAAGTCTCAAGAAAATAATGCCAAACATGAAAAAATAAATACTTTTATTAGAGATTCTAATTATATGAAGATTAAAATGCAGATTTAACACCTAAACCATATAATGTCAAATGATTTATTTATTTATTTTTAAGAAATTAGATGCATTGTCTTGTGTGATTGCAATGCTGGATTTAATGTCACTGCTTCTCTAATCTTCAGAATAACTATGGGAGAGAGGTACATAGGCTGGAAAAGGCATTGCGAAAAACTTAAATCAAGCCCATTGTCAAGAAAAATACAACTTTGATATTAGAGAATCCTCTAGTGAAAGAAATCAATCTATTTCAGAAACATCTAATCAAAATGCAGCATGTTTGTCCATAAGGGAAGTCCGTTTGACAATTAGCCAAACAAACAAAGAAACAAACAATAAATAACCAATCCAATCCATATTGCTTCAAAAAGGGTTATGAAGTTATTCTATTGCAATTACTCACATCATTAAAAGGATGGTTCCTCTCAACCCAAGTCTCTAGTGGCATCATAAACACAAGGGGAATAGTAATTTGGCAGACAGGATACATTTTTAATGAAATTCCACAAATAAATTTCAGTGTTTTAGTGCTTAGATAGACTGGAACAGATTCCAACCAGTTCTTCCAAGTCCTATATTTTATAATTAATTCACAGATGGATAACTGAGAGAGGTCCATAAGCTGCAGCAGTGTCTGGACAGATGTTGATGAGGTTCACTGACCGAAAATGGTTGGGAAAAAAAGGAGAGTAGAGAATCTAAGAATAGAGAATCTGTGTGGACTAATTATGCCAGTGGTTCTCAATTCCAGTCCTCGCGCATATTTTGCATGACTCTCTTATTTAACACACCTGATTCAGATTTCCAGCTCGTTAGAAGAGAGCTACTGTGCTCCGATTGACATGGTCCCTACACGGTGTTCTTTCTTTGCTCCCTACTCTCTGAGCACGGGAAATCCGTTGACGTTTTCTTCATGGATTTGCGCTACGCCACGTGTAACGGAGGCCAGCGAGTAAGTGCTGTGCAGGTAAACCTCACTCCCCTGATCTCAAGAGATGCACTAGCGACTGACGCTAGAGGCTGCAGTCTTTAGCCTCCTTGTTAGTGCTTCCGTCTCCCATGCCGGAGACCCACTCGGAACAAGAACGAGGTGTGGCGGTGAGGACCCGGGAGAGAGGGGATACATGATCTCAAGAGACGCACTAGCGACTGACGCTAGAGGCTGCAGTCTTTAGCCTCCTTGTTAGTGCGTTCGCCTCCCATGCCGGAGACCCACTCGGAACAAGAACGAGGTGTGGCGGTGAGGACCCGGGAGAGAGGGGTTACACACGGCCTTCAGCATCTTCACACACCGACGAAACTTACTAGAGAAGTGTGAAGTGTGACTTACCACTGCAAATAAATACAATTTAAATTCACGTCTCGCACACTTTAATGCCCTTTGAATGGAACATACAGCATACGCTCTCTTCGAACTGGGATCATGGTGGATTATCCTGTGATGTCCACAGGGCACTTATACGGTCAAATAGAACAAACGTCTGGAGTGATAATTGAGACATAAATAATGTGCAGAGCGGTGGTACGCGAGGACTGGAATTGACAACCACTGAATTGTGCAATATTAATGAAACTAAACGAGGAATGTAGACGTAATTTTTAATCTGAATGATGAGTTTGCAACAGCAAAAATAAAGGTTCCTCAATGGTTATGTGGTTCTTTGAAGATTAAAACAGCTCTTCAGAGCAATGTTGGTTATAGGCTCTTTATATAGATGGTTTTCTAAAGAATATAGAATAAAAACTACTTTATGGAGCTTGGAATGATGTTATGAATGTATGTACCATCAGACTGTAAAAACCTTTCTGATTCTAATTGCAACCTTTATTTTTAAGACTAGAGCCAATTAGGAAAATGTTCACTAACGTGAAAAAAAAACAAACAAAAAACAGTCACTAACATAACCACAAATCTAAAAACATGTATCTGTTTTATAATCTGCTTCTATGAACGGTCTACCAAAATCTTAACTCTTGTAAGTATAAAAATGACAAACATTTCTCACAGCCCATAAAACAACAGGCTGCAGAAAAATATCTCAACTAAATATAAAGCGTCATGTATCTCTTCTGCTTCTTTTAAATAGCCCTAAACCATTAGTGTTGTTTCCGTCTCAAACTCGTTTACCTGCTTGACTTCCCCCAGTTTTCAGCCTCTTCGCGTCTGCCTCTGTAACAGCAGCATCTCTCTAGCCATTCCACAATGCCAGAGACGAGACGAGCGCTCTTCACAGGTGCAACTGCCACAGAGGAATTCTTTCTGCTTTTTTCCGCCTCCGGAAATCCAAGATACTCCTTAAAAGACGGTAAAATGCGCTGATGATACCGCGCTGGATTACTGTGCGGCAAATGAGAAGTAAAGTAAACGCGTTACGCATGGAGTATTCTCAGTTCAGCCTCACAGACAGAGGTGAATGCGCGGGTCCACTCCACACTGCGCCACGCGTCAACGTGTGTGGAGCCGCTCGCGCTCACATCCCCGCTGTGACGCAACACTAACTTCACATCACTTGATCTGCTGTCAGTTCATCAGCACAGATGAAAGAAAACACCGCTTCCCGTGGAAAGAGAGTGGGAGGGATATAAAAAAACCGACTTTCTGAGTAGTAAGAAGTGTTAGAAGATCCATCTATAATGGATTAAAAACATGTTATCAGGTTTAAACTTTCCTCAGTGTTTGAGACCTGTGCTAATATGCGCATTCCTTATTGGGTAAAACTTGGGGGAAGTGCCTGCTAAACTGAGCAGTATTATTCTCCTTTAAAAGAAGAAGAAGAAGAAAAAACACATTTTGAAAACCTATTCATTTTAAAGTATCTCATGAATTAATGAGAAAATAAAATATCCCTCAGCGTTGGGCAAAATCCACAACTGAAGAATTGGCTCCTTTTCAATTCATGAGTGTAAATTTGAATTGAATTGGCCCACATGAGAGTGGATTGAGGATTTTTTTGAAGGTTATGCAATAAGACTTAAATAATTATATTATTAATTATGCCTATTTATTTCCTGATATGTTGAATAACTAAGCTCAGTCCTTCAAAACAATTATCACAGCTGTTTATTTAGCTGTATATATATATATATATATAAACACTGAATAGAAATCTGCTTGCATTCACACTTCTATTCATAAACCACTGACTCCGTAACTTACATACTTATAGATATCAACTTATTGAGCCTTATTCAATGCTTAATTATTTGATTATATAATAATAATGAAATATAAGCAATAAGGCTCAAGGCTACCCAGGTGAAAAAGACGTAGTATTAAATGTATTAAAAATATACTTGAAATTCAAGTAGTATGTTTATAATACATTTGTATTCCCAACATGCTTATTTGAAGTGCAATAAAAATATATTGAATTTCATAACTTTAAGTATATTAAGTGTATTTCAATATATGCTTAAGTTTGATTTTAATCTATTTGTGATATATTTAATATATTGAAATTGTGTTAAAATGGAACCACTTTAAGTATATTTAGTGCAATGTAAGTGTATTTCTTAAAATACATTTAAAATGTCCTTTTAATACTTCATGAACTACAGTTAGAGTATATTTGAAGCATCGTTTTAATGTACTTCAAGTACATTTCAATTGTATTTCAGCTCATTGAAAATGCATTAGCATTACACTACTAGTATATTATAAAGCTGCTTTTTCAGTATATACACACACGTACACACTTTAATCGGTATAACTGAAATGTTCTACAAATGGAAAAGATAGCTCTGCCATAGCTTTTCAGTCTTTTTTTTATTTATTTTTTATAATGTATTAAAATGTACTTGAGTATGTTTGTAGTAATATAAATATACTATAAACATACTTGTATTTCAAGTGCATTTTTTTATACATTTAATAGTATGTTTTGTTTTGTTTTTCACCAAAGTATATATGCTGCTGTCCTTTTTTAGTGTACTTTATGAATATTTGTAATGTACACAACAATATATATAATACATTAAAGTTTTCTAGATATCAAAGTGTGTATGTGTGTGTATATACTGAAAAAAGCAGCTTTATAATATACTAGTATTGTAATGCTAATGCATTTCCAATGAGCTGAAATACAATTGAAATGTACTTGAAGTACATTAAAAGGATGCTTCAAATATACTCTAACTGTAGTTCATGAAGTATTAAAAGGACATTTTAAATGTATTTTAAGAAATACACTTAAATTGCACTAAATATACTTAAAGTGGTTCCATTTTAACACAATTTCAATATATTAAATATATTACAAATAGATTAAAATCAAACTTAAGCATATCTTGAAATACACTTAATATACTTAAAGTTGTTTCAAAATACATTTAATATGCACTTAGTATAGTATAATTTAAATATAGTATGTCTGAAAAAGCACAATTTAAATATATTTCTTTTTCACCTGGGTATGCTGCATTATGAAAGTCACTCAGCTGTGTGTTATGTGGGGGGAAACTATACTTTGAATTTCATTCCATTTTAAATCTGCGTTCAAAATACATTTCTGCATCCTGAATGCATCCTCACTTCAATTTCAGGAATACACTGATATTAAACATGCCATCAGAGATCAAAATCAGAGGCTGTCTCAGCCTTTTAGCAGCTGTTCCTCGACTTCACGCCTTTCCATTCTCATTCAGGCCTGCTTAATCAGTGTGTCATGTTTCATTACAGAGAAGTGAAATGTCACATTTTGTTAAAAGTTACAAAAAACATTCCAAGATGGCTCTGTTGAGATGAACAAGTGTTGGAGGTCTTCATTATATTATTTTCTTCAGACATTAAAGTCAGAAACCACAGCGCACACATTGTTTGTCAATTACTAATAAAAGTATTTTCTGTGCTAAGTTTTGTAAAATTGTGAATGAATTCAAAAGTTAAAGTGTGTAAAACTGAGTACTATACATTCATTAGTACAGTAGTTGAAAGTTTTGTCAAAATAGTTAATAAACAAACAAAGGGCAAGAAATGTTTAGAACGGTTTGAATTTTGTTTGAACTGTACTGAATCTTTGGAAATCTGCGGAATCTTCTACAGAGTTCTGTTTGTGCAGATTCCACATGGGCCTGCTAATGACTCTTAACCTCGGAGCTGTGTCTTTGAAAAGGGGAAATATAGCTCATGGTTTTTAAGTCATATAGCATCACTAGAATTATTTACGTTTATATAAAATGTTATAGATTTTGCATTATGCATTCCAAAAGTCTGGAAGCTTGAATTTCTATAAATAGCAGCTTCAGCAATGTTTCTCAATGTTTATCAGTCAGTTGAAACAGCAGTTAAAGATCAAAATATATCACAATATCTTTTATAAAAGCAAATAAAAGAACTTCCCTGAGGATAGTCTACAGATCATGTCAGCACTCAGCACAAGGTTGAAGCACTTCACAACATGACATAATCTTACACCACTTTAATGTATTCATTACATTGAATAAGGTCCTTTTTGACAGGGTGAATACATCGTTTTTATGTCATTGCAACAAAATGTGCTCACAATATGACTGCAATTTCTTTTTCATTTTGTCAAACATGGTGGCTTCCAAAAGGCTTTCCTTCAGGAACAAGTAGCTTTCTTTCTTTCCTTTTTTCCCCAGTTTATTTAACTACCAGTATCAACATTTAGTTCTATATAAATAGTTGTCATTTGTTGTATTGTACTGAAGAACGTGTGTCGGAGAGGTTTCAGAAGGCTGTGAGGATCCCTGTCATTATCTGACACTTGTTGAAATCAGTATTTTTATGTATGTTGTAATATACTGGCAGCAGTGTAACGGGGTGACAGGGATGAGAGACGGTCGGATCCAATTGCATACCTTTATTCATAAACATGGTCAGAAACAGGCAGGGTCGAAACACCAGCAAACAGGTATGGCACAGGCGAGACAAAAGAATAATCCAAGGACAGAATTGATCAGGCTCCGGCGAACAATATCCAATAGGGCAAGGCAAACGGGTAATCCAACATACAAACAATAATCCATGCGAGGTGCAAACAGAGTCCAAACAACAAGACGATAGAGAATTCCAAGACAGGCAGAAGATCAGTAAACAGGCAAAAGGGCAACACGACGTGACTAGACTTAGACTGGAAACTAGGACTGGGAACTGGCTCCGTAGAGTAGCTATCACTAGGTGAGCGATAAATGCAATACAATACTGGATGATCAGAATGAGGAAGTCCCAGGTTTATAAAGCTTGTCAGATTGGTTTCAGCTGTGTGTGTGTAATTGGTGCAATGGATGATGGGAACTGCAGTCCAGAGTGATATGCAACAGGCTGTGTAGTGTGAGAGTCAATGTAACGGAAGAGTGACCTCTGGTGGCAAGCGGATGGAAGTCCATGGGCAGGATTCGTGACAAGCAGTGTGGGGGAAGCACCATGCTAAAACAAGTATGTACAGTTAGAGATGGCACATTATTAGAAGTATGTATGTATGTTTTAAACAAAATGGTTAAAGGAATATTCCAAATAGGTAGTATTATATATGCATTACTGAAGACTCAAACACCCACCCTACTGTGGAGGGTTTCAACTGTCTATCATTCAGTTTTAAAATCATTGTGGTGCCTTTTACACTGTCAGCTTGTCATTCTTCGAACCAAAAAATGTCCAAATCTTAAACAAACTGTGAAAATCATCAGCTCCAAATAGAATGGACTGACAAGTACTTGTTCATGCAAGCTACAGTAGTTCTCAACCAATGTGTGTATTATGTAACCACACCAAGCTGTAGAGAAGTTCAATATAAAGAGGCAATGTGCAGCTCTGGCATCAGTCTGATTTAGCCTCTTTGTTATGAACCAGGTTTGAAAGCACTTTTTGGTTGATTTTGTAATTGCTTGTCATGTTTTGTCTCAGGTTTAACTGTATTTTTGGAACAAGCCCTACAGTAGCAGTTCATTCACACTAATGAATCACTGACTATCATCAATATCATCCATTATTATGCAGTTATTTAAAAATGGGCTTTTATGAGATGCGTTATTCTTGAAATTGAATGATTCCTGAAGGTAATGAGGAATAGATAGCAGTGAGGAGTGCACTGGAAGACAATGACTTCAGTTCAATTTAAAATAATTATCTTAATGAATATGTCGTGATTTGCATGAGAATTACTTCTGGTGATCCATATCAAAAAGCACACACACTCAACATTGCATCACACTGCACCTTTGCAAAAGTATGAGAAGTTTTATTGTAGCTGCTATGCTTTGCCTCTCTCTTCCTTAGTTTACCTCCCCACTGATATGTGTCCACAAGTTAAATCTATACTCTACATATCTGTTTAAAACCAGTTAAACTCTGCGGACCCGGATACGGGTCCAAAATGACACGCCCCGAGCTTAAGTGGTTTTAAGTCTTTGAGGCTGTCATGCTATGTACCTTGGCCTCTTTTTCCACCAGGTCTAAATCCAGGTATCAGAGGGCTGGAGTGATGTTTGAGAAGCAGGGTGATAAGGCAGGCCTTTCATAGCGCTGACCCCTCCTTCAGACTGAACGTCTGTAGCTGCCTTGAATAATTCACTCAGAGAGACCCTCAACTCCTGCTGATAAAACCCTTGTTCAACAGCGTTGATTTCCTCCCTCATCTATCTTTCTGGTGCTGTAGAGATGACAGACAGACAGACAGACAGACAGACAGACAGATAGATAGATAGATAGATAGATAGATAGATAGATATTTTTAGTCTGAATCACATTTGAAAAATTATTTTAAATCAGCAGCTAATTTATTTAGCTAATTCATCGGTTATACTGTAAAAATATACACATATAAAATGTCTAAATCAGAAAAATGAAAACATGCACATGCCTGAGCAGTTTTCTGAAAGCTCCGACAGCCTTGAAACCAGCTCTTCCTGGTCGATGTTTTGAAAAAAGTCAAGGTGAGTTAATATTCTTCATAATCCTTGCATCTGTGAATGTTCAAAGTGAGAGCTGCACAGACTTTCTTTTAACATGGGAATTCTTTGTGAAGAAATATAGAACAGATCTGCTTTTTGAAATGCAGAGTTTTCTGCTTTAAATCAGGCGGTTATCAAACAGTGACCATTGAGGCAGGAGCTTTCAAATGAATCTCCACATGCTCCTTGGCCACAGGGCTGGGATAGCCTACCTGGCACTCAGCCATTGTGACCAAAAACACTGCAGGAACATTATGTTTAAAAAGGTTTTGAAAAATCCGATAGAATGCTGAACACTCAGACACCCACTGAAGAAAAATTGCAACAACTGTTTAAAGAAATTCAATACTACACTCTTAAAAATAAAGGTGCTTCAAAAGGTTCTTCAAGCGATGCCATAGAAGAACCATTTTCCATTTTACAAAGAACCATTCAGTCAAAGGTTCTTTAAAGAACCATCTCTTTCTCACCTTTTTATAATCTGAAGGACCTTCTTTCGCCACAAAGAACCTTTTGTGAAACAGAAAGTTTCTTCAGATGTTAAAGGTTCTTTATGGAACCATTTAGACAAAAAAGGTTCTTCTATGGCATCGTGAAGCACCTTTATTTGTAAGAGTGTATATGTGTTTTCACTAAATATGGTCTAAAGTACTCAGAACTGCAGAAGGTTTGGCAGGAACTCATTTACAAATTGAATCTCCCTGCATGCCAAAGTCAAACAATATGGTCACTGCCTAGTGACACCACTGCTGACAGTTTTTTTTTTTAATTGAATTTAGCAATCTTCCAAGTGTATGTGACTATTTTTGCGCCACTATTCTCAACATGTTAGTATTAGATACATTTGTTTTTTTTAAATACAAATAAATAAAGCTGCATAAATACAATCTGAATGTTGCAAAAATGCAATGGTGGGCCATAGTGGTCAACAATTTTCATGCCATTCAGAGCATGCAGTAAATCATACATAAATATTCAAAATTATTTTCAATAAAGTCTAATGAAACTTTAAAGAGTCTCAGAGGCATTTTAGTGCAGGGATTTATAGAGGTCAAAGCAACTGCACTGCAGTCTGTTATAAATATACATTTCAGATACTTTGCAGGGGGTCAGTGATGTGTAGGAATATTCCAGAATCATGAAACTTCAGAGAGTGTCAGATGACTCCTCTGACATGAATATATAATTTTTTTCAGGCTCCTGGCTTGCTGAGAAGGACTCTCAAGAAAGTCAAAGCTTATGTTTGTACGTCATTACTACCTTGAGATTGCATTGTTGCAATGTTTTCCCTCAAAAAATGTGTATAAATATGGTTTTTATAACCAGTTTCTAAAAACATAACACAAGGGGAAATAAAGAAAATACATCCTCAATATCAGTGCTTGGTCTCCGAGGGTTAGGCGTCTGAGAAGCATTTATAAATAAACTTCCAAACTGTATATGTATCTGTATGAATGACAATTAAACAAAATATTAAATTAATTTGCATGTGTATAATGTATTTATACGTATGCAGTCTGTGTGTGCACACACACAAAACACTATATGTCATATTGTAAAAGTATTGTTGGAAAATAACAAACAGAAATCATTATTTACCAGTTAGTCATTAGTCATCAAAACAAAGAAAGTCAAATCAAACACAATATTGTCAATCATTCTATTCTTGTAAAACGAAAGAGAAGATTGAAAACTTGCCTTCACTGTCATGGAACACGATTATAACAACAATATGCTTCTTAAACCTATCCATCTCGATTAATATTCTCTGATGCCCTATTAATAACCTCTGCCAGTGAGGCTCATAGAAAGATTATTACATCTTAGTGAAAAACATTAATTACCCCTGAGGAAACATTACATGGAGCATCTATTTTAATCAGAGCATGTTGGTTGCAAAAAGATGAGATATTAAAATCACCTGCACTCAACAACAATAAGGTTCCCTAGGTATACAGTATGACTATCAATTGTCATGTGTCAGCACTTCAAAAACATGCAGAAAAAGGCGTATCCACATTTCTTTCACCTTAAATAATATGTGCACAACAAGACTGATTTCACTAAAGGCTTGAAAATAAGAATAATACAATTTGCGAATGTTCCCCTTGTTAGTCATAGAGAAGGCTGACTTATGCATGAGCTGCATGATTATATTGGGAATAAAATAAGTCTATCAGGATATAAGAGGGCTGGTGGAAGTAAACTAAGCTACTACAGCTTGTATAATTGACTTTGAAGGTGCATTGCTCACCTTGTAGTCTTCAAGGAAATGTTTCAAGGAAATGTTCAATCTTATATTAGATAATTCACTGTAATACCCAAATCTAGTTTGATCCGGAAAAGAAATCTAGTATCGTCCTAGCATTATGCCATTACATAAAAAGTCGGTGGTTTATGTAAGGGGTTGACAGTAAGAGGCACCAAGGCTTTGCCATTGATTTTTATGTTGTGTTCTGTGTGGCTGAATTAGGCGGCTTCACAGCATGATGGAGTTGGAAGGGGCTGGAGTGAAGGGCTGCAGAGGCGACTGAAGGGAAAGGGATTATAGATGGCACAGAAATTAAATTTTCGCCCTTCTCTCCAACTGAAGCCACCATCTGCCACTTATTTGACAATTTCAGATTGAATTAAAGAGAATCCCTTTTCCTAATTCGCAGCCGAATAAAGCTGATTAAAAAAACTAAGCTAGAGGTATGTAATGGCAGCACCATGATGCCCATTGTTTAACCAGAGCGAGGAGATATCAGGTTTTCATGCAAATCAGAATGAAAGACAGGGACATTCACAGCATGATATACAATTACAGTCATAAACATGTCCAAAAACTGAATTGAGAGGGAATAATGGATCATTTGACTCATAGTGTGAGAGAACAGCTCAGTGTGACTCTAATGGCAGCACTGAGCTTGGTGGACATCTTTCCACTAGATGAAACTTCTCACACTCACGACTTTCTGTATTATAATTTAAAGGGATAGTTCACCCAAAAATGAAAATACAGTCAAAGGAGGAAATTGAGGGAAAATATCCTCTTTGAACTCGTTCATATAATGGCAGTGTATAGCAACCAGCCTCAAAAAGCAGAGCCGGCCCAAGGCATAAGCGAACTAAGAGGCTGCTTAGTGCCCATGTGGCCACCAGGTGGCCCCCCCAAGAGTACATGACATATATTATTTTATGAAATATACTATTTTGATATATTATGTGATGGACAATGGTAATTATACAAAAAAAGCAATATTAAATAATTAAATAATCTATACATATCATATTTTTTCCATAGCGACACGTCATGCAGGCACAATAGCGCTGTATGACAGATGTATGACTTTTATTTTGTTTTTACTTTTTTATTCAGAATATCCACAAACTTGTTAACTATATTATGAACTACAGCTTATTCTGATTGTCAAATATGTGTACATTCTCATTTAAACAACCTTAATGACCATGTTTGTTGATCTATAATGCGTGCTTGGCCTGGGCCTGGCTGACTAGTCAATTGGTATAGCCTAGGTAGGGTATCTTCTTGTTTTAGGGAAGTTCATGTTTAATTAAACATCTGTAAATAGCCTTGACATCTTAATATATTATAATATTTTACTTAGCTAGTATTTGATTAAAGGTTCCCCTTCAGGAACTCGAGCTGCGTCGGAAACGCTATGGGAACGCCCCCAGCGTGACCACGCTCTGAATCACATGTGTAATCAGTCCAATGGAAGGGCGAGACATCATAGGCAGGTGACATAGCGACCAGGAAGCTATAAAAGCACGTGAGGTGGACTCGGCGTCAGCTTTTCTGTCATTCAGCGAAGCGCTCTGTGTTGTCAGTTGCATTTTATGTTCTGTGAGTCTTATTTACTGTTGTTTGTCAAGTTGCCCAATCAGTACATATAAGCTCAATATGGCAAAAAAGGCTGAGGGTAAAACAAAGCATCTGGGCAAAAGCAGATCATGTTATAGGTTGTGTGTTCCTCCCTGCCCACGCTACATCACGAGCGGGGATACACACAGTCTGTGCGTGGTCTACTTGGGAGCGAAGCACACCGAGTCGGCTCTCGAGGGATTGTGAGCGGCTTCCGAAGTACACCAGAGACCAGTCTTGAGAGGCAGCGTGGAAACTACTGCCAAATGTGTCTCGTTGGGTCCTGCAGACTGTAGAAAAAAGCTATCGCATTCAGTTCGGCGCTCTGCCGCCGCCTTTCAACGGGGTCTTTCCCACATTGGTGGGTCCCGAGCAGGCTCTGATATTAGAACAGGAAGTAAACACCCTCTTGAGGAAGGAGGCCATCGAGGTGGCCTCTCCTCACGACAGAGAGTTCAGGTTCTACAGCCGGTACTTCATCATTCCAAAGAAGGATGGAGGGTTGCGTCCCATTTTAGATCTGCATCAGTTAAACTGCTCAGTCATGCGACTGAAGTTCAAGATGCTCACTGTCAAGCAGGTCATGTCTCAGATCAGGTCCGAGGACTGGTTTGTCACGATAGATCTAAAAGATGCTTATTTCCATGTCTCCATCCTTCCCACTCACAGGAAGTTCCTGAGGTTTGCTTTCAGGGGCGAAGCTTACCAATATCGAGTTCTTCCTTTCGGCCTAGCACTCTCACCCCAAGTGTGTGGATGCTGCTCTAGCTCCACTGCGACTCCAGGGCATCTGCATACTAAATTATATCGACGATTGGTTGATTTTGGCTCAGTCAGAGCAAACGGTGGTTCGACATCGAGATGTCGTTCTCGCCCATATGAAAAAGTTGGGGTTGAGACTAAACGCCAAGAAAAGTGTACTTTCTCCATTACAGAGGACCACTTATCTGGGCGTGGTGTGGGATTCGACCACGATGCAGGCACGATTGTCCCCTGCTCGGATCGAGTCAATCCTCACTGCAGTCGCGAGAGTCAGAGAAGGCCAGTCACTCACTGTCAAGCAGTTTCAGAAACTATTGGGTTTGATGGCAGCTGCGTCCAACGTGATACCTTTTGGCCTGCTGTACATGAGACCCCTACAGTGGTGGCTCAAGACCAAAGGGTTCTCCCCGAGGGAAAACCCGCTTCGCATGATCAAGGTCACGCGGCGATGCCTACGTGCCTTGGACATGTGGAGGAAACCTTGGTTCTAGTCTCAGGGCCCGGTGCTGGGAGCTCCTTGTCGCCGCGTAACGCTAGCGACAGATGCGTCCCTCACCAGCTGGGGTGCAGTCATGAGTGGCCACCCTGCCCGCGGTCTATGGAGCGATTGCCATCTCACCTGGCACATCAACTGCCTGGAGATGCTGGCCTTATTTCAAGCGTTAAAGCACTTCCTCCCGGACCGAAGAGATCGCCATGTGCTGGTGCGCACCGATAACACAGTGGTGGTCTCCTATATCAACCACCAGGGAGGTCTGCGTTCGCGCCCCTTGTACAAGCTGGCGCACCAGATCCTTGTGTGTTCCCAGGGCAAAATCCTTTCATTGAGAGCAGTACATATTCCTGGGCATCTGAATATGGGAGCAGACATCCTGTCAAGGCAGGGGCCGAGGCCCGGGGAATGGAGGTTTCACCCCGAGGTGGTGAAGCAGATATGGAGAATTTTTGGCCAGGCTCAGGTGGACCTGTTTGCGACTCGAGAGACATTGCACTGTCCCCTCCTATTCTCTCTGACTCATCCAGCTCCACTGGGGCTGGATGTCATGGTACAGACGTGGCCGAGGCTTCGTCTGTACGCCTTTCCCCCGATCGCTCTGTTCCCAGGAGTTCTGGAGAGAGTGTGCCGGGACGGGGTCCATCTGCTGCTAGTAGCCCCATTCTGGCCGGGCCGAGTATGGTTCTCGGACCTGATTTCCCTTCTCGACAGCTCTCCATGGGAGATTCCCGTCAGGAGGGATCTCTTCTCACAGGCGAAGGGTACGATTCTCCACCCCCGCCCGGAGCTGTGAAAGTTACGGGTGTGGACTCTGAGGGGGCACAACTCATAGCTTCCGGTCTCTGAACCGAGGTTGTTGAGACCATCCTCCAATCCAGAGCTCCCTATATGAGGAAACTGTATGCCTTGAAGTGGAAACTTTTCACTTCTTGGTGCGGAGATCGCCAGCTGGACCCAGTTAACTGCCCAGTTGGTACAGTACTGGAGGTCCTGCACGCCCGTCTCTCTGCAGGGTTGACCCACTCCACCCTGAAGGTCTACGTCTCTACCCTCGTGCCGGGTATGTCCCTAAGGTTCCCTCTGTTACACCACAGCCTATTGTGCTACAGTCCTTTTGTCCTCCTCCCTTCAGGGAGCCTGACCAGCACAAGCTTAACTGCATGTGTCCAGTGCGAGCAACTGGCGGACCAACTGCTTGTATGCTATGGTCCCCCTAATAGGGGTCTCCCTGCTACGAAGCAGACCCTCAGTCGGTGGATAGTTGATGCCATTACTATTGCCTACAAGTCCTCTGATCTCCCCTCGTCTTTGGGGGTCAAGTCTCATTCGACCCGAGGTATGGCGGCCTCCAAGTCCTTCTTAGCAGGTGTATCTATGCAAGACATCTGCAATGCAGTGGGATGGTCCACGCCCCTCACATTTGTCAGATTCTATAACTTAGATATGCAAGCCACTCCTGGCTCTTCTGTTCTCTCGTCTTAGCTGTGCTCTTCCACACTAGACAGGGATTTGCAAGTCTGGCGGTATGGGCATTCTCGTTCCCATAGCTTTTCTGACGCAGCTCGAGTTCCTGAAGTGGAAGGTTACATATGTAACCATTATTCCCGAAGGGAACGAGATGCTGCGTCTCAGGGCCATACTTCTGGCATCCCTGCGAGCGCTTGCTTCATTCCTAGAAGCTGACGCCGGTTCCACCTCACGTGCTTTTATAGCTTCCTGGTCGCTACGTCACCTGCCTATGATGTCTCGCCCTTCCATTGGACTGATTACACATGTGATTCAGAGCGTGGTCACGCTGGGGGCGTTCCCATAGCGTTTCCGACGCAGCGTCTCGTTCCCTTCGTGGAACCATGGTTACATACGTAACCTGGAGACGTTTTCTCTTCTGTGTAAAAATAACTTTCATGAGTATGTAATAAAAATAAGCTTCTGCTTCATAAACTTGGTGCCAATAACAGCTTAACATTATTTACCTTAGCCTTCCTTTGAGATCTTTGCTATATTCCAATATCATTATGCCTCAATTAGCTAGTTATAGATTAAGAGTTGTTGTTTTAGATGTGTGTTTAATAATTTATGTTGTTAAAATAACATTCTGTCAATAAATGCATTGTCTGCTGGATTATTTAGCTACTTTTCAGTACACCATATTAAGTATGCCACTTAGTACTGTAAGACGTTGAATGTTAAAGTGCAAATTAACACCTGATTGCAATATTGCATGCACAATGCTGAACTGTACCAGGTGAGCTACCAAGCATTTTACTACCCTTTATCTACCGGTTCACACTTTAATTTGTGTGAAAATGAATAAAATTGGTTGGTGTTTTACTGCCAATTTAATCAGTGAATTGTATATATAGGTAGCCTGTTTAAAAAAAAAAATAAAAAAAAAAAAGTAAGTAGAGGCATCTTTTTCCAATGTGCAAGAAATGCTTGAAATGTTTGACTCATTTTGCTTCTCTTTCTAATGAGATACTCTACTCGTATATTTCTACCCCATCAGAGTGTTTGTGTGTTTTTATGTTTTTCTCTCTGCGAGTCAGAGAAGGACACCCAGCCTAACGACAGTAATATGACAGCATTTTTCATCTCGGCTCTCGAGCGAGAAAGAAAAATCAATATTTAATCAAAGCAAGATCGTGTAGACTTCACGATACAATATATTTACCTTCACTGTCATTAAAGCCTCAAAACCACATTCAAATGTGCAGTGACAGAACAAAATAGTTCCAAAGAGGAAAACATTATATAGTGAGAGCAAATATTCAGCTCCCTCCTAGCTGCAGAATATATAATATGTGTATAATGACCAAGGTCTGCTTGCAACAAATAAAACCTCAGTGAGGGAGTGGGAAAATATTCACCACAGCTATGACTGGTATGTCAACATGCTTACTACAGAAGACAGAATAATTGTGTGTGCTCTCTTTCCCTCTCTGACGCTCTTCTCTCATTCTGCTGTCTCCTGATGTGTCCCCTGTGTGATAACAGAATCAGGGTAATGGGCTCTCTGTAAGCTAACAGAGGCTACACTGCAGGAGACTCCACTGGCAGGTACCACATCTTCAGCATGGCTCAACGATACACAGCTTCCTGTGCCGGGAGTTTCTGAATTCACAAGATGTCCATTGAGCGATTGCCTTCATGCTGTTATGACCAACAGATAATGCATAACCTGCTATTAAAATGTTAGAGATCTCACCTAATTATTACAATGCAATGTGGACATGCAACAGCATAACAATTAAATGTCAATGATCTCTGGGAGCTGCACAACCAGGGAAACAGATAGAAACAATAGAAATAAAAAAATGTCGAAAAATCTTACATGATAAGTCACATATTGTGTGTGTGTGTACATATCATATAGGTTGAGTGAGTGGATTAGTTTGAGCTAAACCCACATTTTTGGTGGACCGATTAAATTATGTCAGCTATATTGAGTAAAATTGTGTTTCCTAACCCCTGAAAATTCTAACATTGTTGATTTCCAGATGGTTTGAATAGACTGTTGGCATTGTTTGGCTGAAAGGGGACATGGGCAGCTTGGATCACAGTAAGTCCTGGCAGAGGCATGCTGTCAGACTAAAGGAAGAAAAGGTCAGGACTGCAATATGTGAGGAAACATGTCTCTTGGAACGCTGTGTGGGATTTCTAAACCATTTAATGGAGAGGAGCAAATGGCGTACTGAAATAAATGACATGCAGGTTGCATCTTCGAGGTCGTTTTAGACGAATTAATAAAAAAGAGGCAGCTTCATTTTTGGAAACGCATAACAATGAAGGCTAGAAAACAATATATGTTAATGAAAATTTCAGTGTGAGTTTAGTGAGTTGGAAGATAACATCACATGGATTTTATGACATTATCTCCATCCTCAGAATATTATCATCCCATAATCACTTGGGAACCTTGTGATCTGCTGTCCCCTAATAACTCCTTTTATCATATTAATAGCTGGGCTCTTGTAGACAAACTGACCACATGTTCTAATAACAGTGGGATGAATAATTTATGAATGTGACAGGCTGAAGTACTTCAGACTGGAGAAAAAGACTTAAATATGCAGAGCAGAGCTGAGTGCATGTACCATGTCTCTAATGTCTTAGACATTGTTTGCATTGTAAATGTTTAATTCATCCAGACCTACAAATCTTTACAAAATACCAAAGTATACATAATTATATTATAATGAAATAAAATATTAAAATAAGACACTAAACACTTACAAAACAAGAAGAAACATACAAACAAATTCAAATGAATACATACATCTAATAGAATAAATAAACACATTTAATTAAACAATTAAATATTTAAATTGTGTTTAATGGCGACATGAAAATGAAAGAAATTAATACTTGTTTTCAGCAATGATGCATTAAATTGATCAAAAATGCCAGTAAAGACTTTTACATTGTTACATTGTTTAAATAAATACTGTTATTTAAATCAAAGAATCTGGGGAAAAAATGTTTTCAAAAAATATTAAGCAGCGCAACTGATTTCAACATTAATATAAATAAGAAATGTTTATCGATCATCAAATCATCATTGCAAAAGATGAATTACTCCAAGGCACTAAGTATAATAAAGATAAAAAAACGTTAATTAACCGGGCTAAGTCATTAAAAGTCTAGATCTACGCGCTTAGGCTACACAGCCTTCTTCAGGATACACAACAATTGTTCAAACAAGTCTTCTTAAACAATTAGTAAGCAATCATCAAAGACAGCTGATTGATCAGTGGGAGTGGCTAAGACTCTCCTCTTTGTACCAAGCATAACAATATTCAAAGAATAAAATCTCTCTCTCTCTCTCTCTCTCTCTGTATATATAGTATATACATATACATACATACCTGTACAAATATACATACATACAAAAAAAATAAAAAAAATAAAAATAAATGAAGATCTCTAGCAATAAAAGAATTATTAAAAAATAAAAGAAGATTTCTGTTCGACATCTGGGGTCCTGTCATACTTCCCTGAGCGGTGGTAGCCAGTCTCTAAAACTAGACTTGTATAGCTTCCTAGCAAGATCAAGACACAGTTGGACTCGTCTCTCCGCTAGAGTGCACAATCCAAGAAGGGAGAGGGCATCGGAATATCCTTGATACCTTTGACCCAGTATAATTTTACAGACCCGTTTCTGCACCCTTTCCAGCCTTTTAACTTGATCGGTAGTCAACAAACTGTGCCAAACAGGTATTGCATACTCTAACACAGGGCGCACATTCCCTGTGCAGATGATAACCAATTCTTGATCTCGAACACCAAATTTCTTTAGCCGGTGTAGAGCAAACAGTTTTCTGTTGGCTGAGGACAGCATGTGATCCACTTGACCATCCAATTTCAAATCGCTCTGGATGGTAACCCCTAAAACTTTAACAGAGTCACAGATTTTCAAAGTGTCCTGATCTATAGAAAATGATGGCCAAGCTGGTATCTGTTTCATGCGGGTAACATGTAGAACCTTACATTTTTGTGAGTTAAGTTTCATTTGATGTTTCCCTACCCAGATGCCAAGATCATTCAACGTCTGTTGGAGAGTACAGGGCAGATGAAGAGTCCACCTCTGAGCCATAGTCATGCCGTCAACATATTTCCAGTGGTCTGTTTGATCCTGGAGGGCGCTGCTAATCAGTGCTAGGAAGATTATGGGCCCCAGTATGGTTCCCTGAGCAACTCCACATGAGGGAAATACCCAATCAGGGGTGCGTTTCCCAAAAGCAACTATGGTCGCAAGTTCCGTCGTTACCAATAGAGTTCAATGGAACGAATCACCATAGTTAGCTAACGATGCTTTTGGGAAACGCACCCCTGATGGATATCCCTGATAACGCACTCTTTGACGACGATTAGACATAAAATTACAAATCCATGGAATGAGGCTAGGTCTCACTCCAAGATCCAGGAGGCACTGAACTGCTATTGTATGGTCTACAGCATCGAAAGCCTTGGCAAAATCAGTTGTAATTAATGTGCACACTGAACCTGGTTCTTCATTGGCCTTATACGCGAAGTCCATCAGATATATAATCCGCATGCACATAACAATATAAATACAGACACATCCAACATCAAAAATGTAAATCATTACAAAAAAGGTAAAAAATGTATTTCTTTATTAACTCCAGGAGGCTTAGTCCCCTTAAGTGTATAAATCCAGAAAGTTTCTCATTGTAAAAGCCATTTATGTCTTATTGAAAATGGGATAGATTCAATTACGATCACTTTAAGAGATCACTTTATAACTTCATTATAATGTCTCGCCATAGGATACATGTTTTTCGCATGAATAGCATATTTATCTTTAGACACTCTTAAACATAATTTCATTTTGGTTTGACCAATGTAGAAATGTCCACATTCACATTCTAACCTATATATTACATACGAGGAATTACAATTAATGAAGGACTCAATTGGAATAAATATATGAATGAATGATGTAATTAAACAAAGAAACAAAGAAACAAAGAAACAAACAAACAAACAGTGTTCTATGGTGTGATGGCATCCTTTAGACTAGTCCAGGGGTGTCCAAACTCGGTCCTGGAGGGCCGGTGTCCTGCAGAGTAGAGGTCTGCATTCCCGCGGCTCCCGACCGATTTTTTTGCGCCACGGGATTAAATTCCCGAATAAAACGCGGTAACGGTCGTTAACTCTGGTGTAATTTGAACGGGAGCGGGCGGTCTAACAATATCCCATTCCCGACGTCCATTTAGAACAGCATATCTGCGCTTTATTCTTATTGACCACCGGTACAGCTTGCGCTCAGGACTGTTATGCACGCATGCTTTAAACGTCACGCGTTTTATTTGCGTGGTCTGTGCGCAGCATGTGCATGACGATGCTCAGAGCAGGCTGTACCTGTGGTAAATATATGGCCTTCAGACAGAACAGGCAGGTTGTCGATGAGTGAGAGAGCAGAATAAGGATGGAGCAAAGTGTGGATGCCCGTCCTTGAAGGACGTTCAACTCGGTTTTGTTTATATGTTGCTTAGCCTATAATTTTAAGATGTCGTATTTATTTATTTTTCTCTGCGACACTTTTCCTACTGTGTTAACAGAAAAATGTCAAACAAATTTAGTATTTTGACAAGAGGAATAAACATAATAGGCTATTTTTTTTACAACCTACATTTACATTTTTTTTTCTCTCTGCGACACTTTTTCCCTATTGTGTTGTCAATGTTAAACGAATTGTATCCTGACAAGACGAATAAAAATAAGAAATAAAATTTTTATACATTTTTATTTTCTGACACTTTTTTTCCTACTGTGTTGCATAAAATATTAAACGAATTTTGTGTCTTAATACATATAAATTCAAGTCAAAGTCAATAAATTCAAGACTCTTGACAAGATGAATAAAATAAAATACAATTTTGTGCAGACTACACTTGTATTTGTTAGCCTATCTCTCTTTCTTTCAGTAGCGGAAATTTAAATATGAGATTTTCGAAACGAGATCTAAATTTAGCGAGAACGGTCGGGTCGGGAAGAAAATTATTCTAAGCGGACAGCGGGTGAACAAAGAGTGAATATATAGCGGGAGCGGGTGGGAGCGAAATAGAACCTTGCGGGAGTGGGACTAAAAAAACAGTCCTGCGCAGACCTCTACTGCAGAGTTTAGCTCCAACTTGCCTCAACACACCTGCCTGGAAGTTTGTAGTATGCCTTAATTAGCTGGTTCAGGTGTGTTTAATTGGGGTTGGAGCTGAACTCTGCAGGACAGTGGCCCTCCAGGACCGAGTTTGGGCACCCCTGGACCAGTGTTGCCAATTTAGCTACTTTGTATTTAATTTAGCTAATTCTGATTCATTAATTAATTAATTTATTTAATTCTGAGTTTACATCTTGCAATACTGTTTTTTTCCTCATATTTGTTGGTCATACCGGCCGCATATAAGTGCAGAATATTGAGGGGAAAATATGTCATAATTCCAAAATGAAAACTCTGAGAAAAAGGTGGGAAATTGTGCAATATAATTGTGAATTGTGAGATATAAACTCACAATTGCTAGATAAAAAGTCACAGTTACCTTTTTTATATTTTTATCCATGGCAGAAATAAACAGATATATGCTCATTTGTTTCTAGATTCAGCTAATGATGGATCATTAGAAATAAGTGTATTGCCATAAGAGTGTAACATGTTTTGTGCACATGGGTGAATAATATCAATGAGGTAATGGCGCACTGAAATTTTTGGGGCTGTTTCAGTGTCTTCAGATGTTTCAGCTCAGTGGTTTTCATTATCTTCCACTTAAGAATAGGTAATCACTATTGCCAGGAAAGATGAACTCACACACCCAGCAGAGTCTGTGAGTGGAATGACCGCAGTATTCCTTTCCAGCTCAAAGTGCTCTATAACGACTCCACTCCCACTCCGCCCCAGGTTTTACATTACCCTCATGATTCATTTTCAGTAAACATTTGTAATTCTCCTCATGAGTTTGCAACTCTCACATATTCTGACACTATAGTGCAATGTTAAATTAAAACTTTATTAATGGCCAAATTATGTGATGTCTGAAGGCCAGACATTTCTTACAGCAAGAGCCATATAGTTGACTAGAATATTGCGTACCAGTAAATGATGATTCGAATAATAGCTTTTGCATTTATTTGTGATGTAATATAAAGTATGTTATTGGGTAAACATCCACACTTTGTCCTGGAACAGCATTCGAGTCAACCAGGACTCTGATTTTAGGTTTACATCGGTGCATTGTGTGCTTTTTCTTTTTAGCTTTAGAAAAGTCATTCTGCTCCTGTGCTTTGCACATTTATAAGGTTTTTGTTCTCCATTGCAAGTCATCACAACATAGAGAGACGGAAATAAAAAAAAGCACTATAAGAAAAAAGGAATAAAAAAAGAAAATGAAAGGGAAATAAAATTGTGGGAACACAGCATTGAAAGTCACTTTGTGAATTCATGTTAAATTATATTTAACAGACCATTTCATTGCATGTGACATGAAAAGGTGCTGAAATATTTCCAGCATCTTTTCATCTCTGACAATTTTCTCAGACACCCATGCAAGTTCACCTTCACACGTAAGCAAATGTAGAGAAGCTTCAAAATAGCACCTAACAACTCCTATTGAAATAGTATGTTACATAACCAGACACCAACTGAAGGTAAACCTGATTCATGAGCTAAAATAATTAATTTGATTGGCATTAATCTTGGATTAGACATCTCTCTACAGTGCCTTTATGTAAGTGATTACATCCCTGCTGATGTCATTTAGGCACATCACAGGGTCAAGTGGGATCTCAAATCTCAAATCTGTCTGTAAAAGTTAGCAATAAAGCAAACTACTTGGGTGCATTTTCAGAACTTTTAAATATTTCAGTTCACTCCAGTTTTTCCCAAATGAGAGGATCATATCTTTTTAAATAAGATGGATAATTCTAACTCTGACATTTTCATATTCAAAGCCGTCAGCAGTGTGTGGGTGCACATCATTACAGCATTTTAAGTTTAAACTGTCGCTTCTGGCCAAAATACAAATCCATAATCCATAATCGTTTCCTCCACTGAAAAAGTCAATCCCCTCTTGTCCTCTTATATTAAAATTAAACAACATATTTGCATAGAACTGTTCTGGATTGTTTTCTGGATTTGTTTTCCTGATTCAGACGACTTTTTCACTAGAGAAAGCAATTTTATGAATAGAGGACTCATTTTTTTACCCAGAGGCAGCGGTTTGAAGTTAAAACATTTTAATGATGGATTTGTGTCTTACAAACAGCTGTTTGGACTCTCATTCTGACAACACACTATGGTTAAGGGGTTTAGACATTTTACATTGTTCCTTGGAGCATACATGCTTTACCTTGGTAAAATAACTATAACACAAAGCCTCTTTTTGCTGTAATACAATATGCAGTTCTCACAGAATTAAACAAAAAGCATCCATTATTTATGTTGTGCATGAGATGTAGAGCGGGGCAGCCTAAGGTTCCAGTGAGTGTGAGCTTTACCTTTGATGCGTGTCAGAGCGCTATGACATTATGCTTTGATAGTGACAAACTCAAATTATCCTCCTTCCACTGGGTGGCATGTGAGGAAGAGGCCACGATAAAAATACAACATGTGAACAACAACGTGGCAGAAGGCTTTAGGAACGTCAGAAACGACATAATGAGGCCAATGAGGTTCATTTGATATGCGCTTTAGTGAGAGCATGAGCTAGGCAGAGTGCCAAAATTACTTGAAGAATTATTATTTTTTATTATTATAGCTTAACAATTGCACTGCCACAGTGGCTTTTGATTGGTTTAAAGCTATTGTTTTATTTATTTTAATACTGCATCCAAAATAGAAATGTAACAATTATTGTCTATAAAGTGTGTTGGACTAACATATGTATTTTAAGTGCTTTTAATGTTGTTGCCTTTATGTATGTTACACTTAGAAACACAGAAAGAGTGGTGCAGTAGTTAGTGAGATTAAAACATTAAGCTGTGGTGCGCATGTCAGTGTCATGTTTCGAGTCCCCATCCCATTCTCTCTGTCTCATGTTCTGTCTCTTTCCATCATATCAGTTTGATAAAAAGGCAAAAGCTCCCACCTAAAATCGAAAAGCAGCAGGTAAAGGTTATTGTTCAGAAGCTTAGATGCTAATTACTGGCAGCATTTGCCCCATTGACTTTTAAAGAGTTTGAGCCTTGTGATGTGAAAAGATAAAAGTGTGATGTGTCCTAATGGAGTGCTTTAGTTAGGTGAAAAATTGAAGTAAATCATCTGGTAGGGCAATAGTAAGTGCACACTGAGTCATAGTCTATTAAGATCCTTTTGTTCAGGGGTTTGCACATGAGATAAATTCAAGATGCTTGAACTACAATTTAGCCTATTAATCCTCTAAAGCCTACTGTATCATATTATCAACATGGTTAAAACTTTGCTGAAAAACCTGTTGTACACAATCTACTACATGTTTATTGTCATCTGATTAGTAGTTTAGACTTTTTTTTAGCAAGTAAACAGCATTTTAGTATAACTATAAAATCATCCACCTTCAGGCTGTCATTCTCATGTCTTTTTGCTGTGAAATCTTTAACAATTTTTATTAATTAAACTACTGTAGCAATTTTCTGGTTTCCTGAACACTGATTCTCAGCTGTCATTGGTCAACAAACAGTTAGCCCCGCCCAAAGCTCGTGCCATTGGTTGGGTCAGTGTTGCTGTGGTGCATTTCCCAAAAGCATAGTTAGCCAAATATGGTAGCAAGTTCTGTCATTATCAACATACTTCAGCAGTTTTGTTCCAACGAACATTTGCAAACAGTATTGTAAAGTTGTGTGATTGGAACTACAGCTCTCAACCTGTAGCACATTTTATGTTAGTATGACGTGTTGACCTAAAAAGGGGATCAAAAAGTCCTCAGATACCATGTTTGTCACAGCAGAATATTGTAGAAATTATGTTGTGGAGAAAGCTACTGACTGAATATATATATACTACGGGAGTGTGCCAATTGCATACTGTATGTAAAAGAGATTTAAAAAATGAATGCCTTTCCACTGTTTCATGTAAATGAACTATAAAAATCAGACAAAAATTGCGATCATGAATTGATTAATTAGTATAAGTTATGTAAGGAATTTAACTCATTAATTCTTATAAGGGAATTAATCATTCATTTTATTTCTAGCTCAGGTTTTGAGAGGAATCGAATCTGAAAATTCGAGGTCAACCTGATTAAAACTGATTTCAATTTGATATTTTACACCTCATCAGCTACTCGTCCTGCGAGACGTTAATGTCAGTGTATATTGACAATTTGAATATATGTATTTTCCCTGGCCACGGGTTAATACGTTATTTGATAAGTTATACGCTACGAGCTAGGTAGCAAGATCTTGGCAAGGTTTGACTTTAAAATTATACGACACCAGACAATGATTCTTTATAAATTAAACATGAATTTATTGGCTATTCTAAATTAAATTGACCTAAGCTAAGACGTACACATACACACACACACATACATACAGTCTCTGAAGAATGAAAATGATGTTAACGGAGTTCTGAGAAGTTCCCAAAGTTCTAACTCGTTTTCACGAGTGGTTTTAAATTCAGCCTGAGAGAATTCATAAAGCAGAGATTTGTCTTACGTTTACTGCTTAAATCAATCATCAGCGCCAGTTCAGCAGATAGAAGATTTTGTTCGTTACTTGCGTTTTGCTGAAAGCTGAGTTGCAACGGGGTTCCTGGTTTGGCTGCTGGAGGGAAATTCCATTGCTGATGTTCGTCTGAGAGAGTCTTTTGCTTGGCTTTAGACTTTGAAGTTCGGCAGTCGCGGAGTTTCAACTGAAGTGTTTGAGTTCTGGAGTCTCGCTTGTGCGATGTTACGGCATGGGAGCGCTTTTGTCGCGGTCACCAAGGCGGAAAGCCACCGTTCTAGAGAGAGAGAGAGAGAGCCAGCGAGAGACTATTGAATCTGTGTTGCAGTGGGGTTTTGATCCGCGGCGTAAGTCCATCCCACGGGTCGCTGTTCCAATCAGATAGTGGCTGCGGGGCTTAGCCACGCCCTGTGTGGTTCCTTTATTGGTGCTCGGTGGTTTGGATTTGCCGGTTGGAACTGGCAACACACCAGGCATCCTTTTACATACTCCGCCACGTCTTACTACATGCCAGGCCAGTATGCTACTTGCTTGAACGTCTCGTAGGTGGCCTTGGTGCCATGGTGTCCAGCGCATGGTGAATCGTGGGCGTGTGTCAGCATTATCCCCCTTTGGCCACCGTTCTAGAGAGAGAGAGAGAGAGCCAGCGAGAGATTATTGAATCTGTGTTGCAGTGGGGTTTTGATCCGCGGCGTAAGTCTGTCCCACGAGTCGCTGTTCCAATCAGATAGTGGCTGCGGGTCTTAGCCACGCCCTGTGTGGTTCCTTTATCATGCATGAATCACATGCTTCCAGTGGGGCGTATTCCTGCAAGTTTTAATAACTTCTTATAAACATATCATCACCGGAAAACGATGCTGAATATCAATTTTTCACTCACACCAATGTTCTGTGAATAAAACAAGCTTTCATTCAAGCTCAAACAACAGGTATTTTGCATACACAGTAATTACTTCCTGTGTCTACACTGATTTCTATACATTAGCGATCACGAGACATCGCGAGGTATCTATATGTGGTTTAAGAACTTTTCAGTCCTGATACAAAAGATCTCTGTGTTATCTCCTGATTGGATTAGTTCGAAGCCTCATGATGAGTTGATTCAGTGGCATATCAGTGTCCGTTCATGATATAAATCCCTACAGTTATTACTTCACCACCTGCACATTATGGTAGTTAAGCAGCGAGTTACATCTTTGTACAGGAAATGCACCCCTGGTTGAGCACCATTAAGACATGTTTTAATAGTGCCACAAAGTTAAACTTTTTGAGAGTCATTTTTTGAGAGTCAGTTTTAGAATGGTTAAATTTAAAGTTCCCCTTCAGGAACTCGAGCTGTGCCGAGAAACGCTTTGGGAACGCCTCTGCGTGGCCTCGTTCTGAAGCACGTGTAAAATCAGTCCAATAGAGCAGCGAGACGTCACGAGCGGGGTGACATGGGGGTGATGTGTGCAACCACGTCACCCCCATGGCCATGGTGTCATGGCCACAGCCATATCAACCTGAAGCCCAAGACTGGTTGCCCACTGAAGCTAAGCAGGGTTGAGCCTGGTCAGTACCTGGATGGGAGACCTCCTGGGAAAACTAGGTTGCTGTTGGAAGAGGTGTTAGTGAAGCCAGCAGGGGGTGCTCACCCTCTGGTCTGTTAAACCGAGTCCCTGACTCTCTGTGGTCATTAAAAATCCCATGGCACTTCTCGTAAAGAGTAGGGGTGTAACCCCGGTGTCCTGGCCAAATTGCCCCCCTGGCCTTTGTCAGTCATGGCCTCCTAATAATCCCCAACCACTCGATTGGCTCTATGACTCTCTCTCCTCTCCACCTGTAGCTGTGTGTGGTGAGCGCACTGGCGCCGTTGTCCTGTGGCTGCCGTCGCATCATCCAAGTGGATGCTGCACACTGGTGGTGGTTGGTGAGAGACCCCCCCACATGATTGTAAAGCGCTTTTGGTGTACAGCAATACACAATAAAGCGCTATATAAATGCATCATTCATTCATTCATTCATTCAACCAGGAAGTATAAAAGCGCATCCGGCAGAGCGCAAGTTAGCTTCTGCTCTTCAGTAGACGTTGTGTTTCTCCCTGAATATCTGGCAGCGGGGGATACACACGATCTGTGTGTTGTTTGTTTAGGAGCGGAGCATACACGGTCAGCTCTCGAGGGGGCTGATTGTCGTGACTGCGAGTTGGTCTCGCTGCGTGTGCTCCGCTATCGCCTGGCCATGTTTGATGAGAGCGGCCAGGCTTCGCGATCCCGGCTAGATCCACGGCTCCCTCTCAGGGATCGTAAGCCCTCGCTGCGGTTTCTTCCCCCCGGAGAGAGAGCCAGACACTTCATCTATCTTCCTCCGAGGAGGTATATGTGATGAGTGTCGAGACAGAGGAGACTGTGGACTCCGCAGTCCCTCGCGTATGAGGAGCTCGTGGAGGTTGTGACTCGTGCTGTAGCCAAATTAAATATCGATTGGCCAGCCGAAAAACAGGACGCTCGTCCTAAAAGCAAATTAGATAAGCGTTTCCTGAGGGCGAGGTCACAGCCTTCACAACGGGGCCTTCCGTTTTTTCTCGATCTCCATGCCGAGGTTTCAAGATCATGCCAAATTAAGTATCGATTGGCCAGCCGAGAAACAGGACGCTCATCCCATGAGTAAATTAGATGAGCGTTTCCTGAGAGCCAGATCACAGCCTTCACAACGGGGCCTTCTGTTTTTCCCCGATCTCCATGCCGAGGTGTCAAGATCATGGGAGAACCCGTATTCATCCTGTATTTACAGCCCCACAGTCTCAAATTATTCCAACACCTTGGGGCTGAATGAGAAGGGATATGGGGCGATGCCAGTGGTGGAGCAGACGATTGCGAGCTATCTCTCCCCATCCTCAGCATCGTCCGTAAAGGCCCCGAAGCTTCCCACCAGGCCCGTTAGGCTGACATCCAGTCTGGTTGGGAAAGCTTATACGGCGGCAGGTCAGGCTGGCGCATGTTTGCACACCATGGCGGTGTTACCAGCATACCAGCCTGACCTGCTCAGGGACCTGGATGACCGGGGGGAGGAGGAATCCGACATAGTAGTCGAATTGCGTCTGGCCACAGATTTGTCCCTCCGGGCCACCAAAGAAACGGACAGAGCTATCAGCCGTTCAATGGCAGCAATGGTGGCCACGGAGCGGCATCTGTGGTTGAATCTGTCCGATATGCAAGATAAGGACAGATTCTTCCTCCTAGATGCCCCGCTCTCGCCCTCTGGCCTCTTCAGCGACGCAGTCAACACTGTTGTCGAGAGGTTTCAGGAGGCGAGGAAGCAAGCGGTGGCGTTCCAACGTTTCCTCACTCGTCGATCCCAGGCCCATGGGGCTGCTGAGCGGGAGCAGCCCCAGCCGTCAGGCTCCTCATACCGCCAGTCTCCAAAGCAGAGTGTTGCAACCCGCACCCCTCCACAGAAAGATCGGGGGTTGGGGCGACGCTCTCAGTCGGGGTCTTCTAGACCGAAAACAGATCTGCGGACCGTTATTTTGTCAAAGAGGACCTCGACTAAGCGGTCCTGACGCCACCATCGTCAGGCCCCTGAGGGCAGCCCCACCTGGGGAGGAAAGGATAACACCTCAGTATACGGTGCCCGATCCTCCTCAGTGCCTACTGATACCCCTGCCACCCTCGATGCTTCAGGGCTCAGTAAACTCCGGCGAGCAAATTTCCCAGCTGCCGCCCGGCGACAGTACGGCACGGGAGAGCTTGTCCCCTCAAGTGAGGGCGCTACAGCAGTCAGGTCGGTGGTTCCCTGCTGGTCATCCGCTTCAGGGCACCGAACTGGCTCCTCTAATGACACCAGAGGCCAGCCTCGAGAGGCTGGTTCCCTTAGTAGATTTTCTGGCAGCGTGGAAACTTCTGCCAAATGTCTCAAAATGGGTCCTGCAGATTGTAGAGCGAGGCTACAGAATCCAGTTCGGTTCTCGTCCACCTCGTTTCAACGGGGTCATTCCCACTCTACTGGGCCCCGAGCAGGCTCTGGTAATGGAACAAGAAGTAGATACTCTCTTGAGGAAGGGGGCCATAGAACGTGTTCCTCCTCTCTCTCTCTCTCTCTCTCGAGAGCATCCGGGTTCTACAGCCGTTACTTCATCGTTCCGAAGAAGGATGGGGGGTTGCGTCCGATCTTAGATCTCCGTCTTCTGAACCGCGCTATCAAACGGCTTCGGTTCAAGATGCTCACTATCAAGCAGATAGTATCTCAAATCCAGTCCGAGGACTGGTTTGTTACGATAGATCTCAAAGACACATACTTCCATGTTTCCATCCTTCCTCAACACTGGAAGTTCCTGAGGTTTGCTTTCGGGGGGAAAGCATACCAATATCGAGTTCTTCCCTTTGGCCTGTCACTCTCACCCCGCACTTTCACAAAGTGTGTAGATGCTGCTCTGGCTCGTCTGCGACTCCAGGGCATCCGCATATTCAATTATATCGACGATTGGTTGATACTAGCTCAATCGGCGCAGATGGTGGCTCGGCATCGAGATGTCGTCCTCGCCCATATGAGAGAGCTGGGGTTAAGTCTAAAGGCCAAGAAGAGTGTGCTTTCTCCACTACAGAGAACCACTTATCTGGGCGTGGCCACGATGCAGGCATGTTTGTCTCCTGCTCGTATCGAGTCAATCCTCACGGCAGTCAAGAGATTAACCTTGCGGCGGAACTTTTTGCAGATTTGAATGTTGACAGCGAAAAGAACTAAAATGCTCCTTCATACTTGATCGTAAATATAAGAGTAATACAGCATTTCAATCTGTAAAGGGTCTACTTTTATTTGTGTACACTCACAATATCAACAAAACATTGTGCTTTTGCAAAATAAAGAAAATATACAGGGTGTGCTTTTAGCCGTCTCATTCTCCACGCATATCTTTTTGAAACGCGTCACTAAAATGAACTGAAACTCAGCGAATATTTGACACACACACATGAGAGATATATCTATAGAAAGCTGAACATGTCTACTTTTAAACGAAGTAAGTCATGAATAAAACAAATATTATGTGACAAAGTAATCAGTATGAAACCAACGCGATGTCAAGTCTTGGCCGTCGCCCTCATTATCGCTAATGTGACCACGCCCA
>NW_015551119.1:334139-336708 GCF_001515605.1 Sinocyclocheilus anshuiensis
TTTTTTTTATGTTCTATAAAATAGACAGCAACGATATAAAAGTAATGTGAGTTATAATGTTAATATGTTGAATGTTTTATACTCGGTCATTGGCGTTCGCGATCGTCTGATGTGTAAACGTATCAAGTAAGCTGTAAATAAGTGATGCATCGACAGACATATACGCGTGTCCTTTCTTATCAGTGCTGCAATTTATTTATCAGCTATGCATCTTCTGGTAATTGCTAACAACTATTTTAATTTTAATTTAGGACTGTGGCTGCATCACTCGCATAATTGCACAAGAAAGGCACACGTGTCGTTCAGTTTTGAGTTCGCCGGAAAATCATACTGAGCAAGTGCACAGTATAGTAATTGTACTTTCATTATGCCTAGACTATATGGTAATATTATTTGTGGTTGATAGTGTTAAAATGTAGTTTCTTTGTTATTGGCATTCTGTTTTCTCATGAAGTATGCATACATTTACATTTAGTCATTTAGCAGACGCTTTTATCCAAAGCGACTTACAAATGAGGACAATAAAAGCAGTCAAAGTTTCAAAGGCTGTTGGGTCTGATGGCAGCAGCGTCCAATGTGATACCTTTTGGCCTGCTGTACATGAGACCCTTGCATTGGTGGCTCAGGACCAAGGGATTTTCCCAGAGGGGAAATTCGCTTTGCATGATCAAGGTCACGCGGCGATGCTTACGTGCCTTGGACATGTGGAAGAAACGTTGGTTCCTGGCTCAAGGCCTGATGTTAGGGGCTCCTTGTCGTCGTGTAACGCTAACGACAGATGCCTCTCTCACGGGCAGTGTGCATATGTGCCTATGTAACCATGGTTCTCCGAGGGAACGAGATGCTGCCTCTTTTTGCCATACTCCTTGCATCCCTGCAGGCGCTACTTCATCGAAGCTAACTTGCACTCTGCCAGATTTTATAGTTCCTGGTTGGTCACGTCACCCCGCTCGTGACGTCTCGCTGCTCCATTGGACTGATTTTACACCTGCTTCAGAACGCGGTCACGCATCTCGTTCCCTCGGGGAACCATGCTTACATACGTAACCTGGAGACGTTGTCTCTGCGTATTAGGCTGGGATACAATAGAGTATTTTTGATGAAGACAAATGTATCGGAGTAAAAATATTTTTTTGTGTTTTTTTCATTGGCATACTTTCTGGCAGTAGAGTGATATATGATACATCTGTTAGGTCGTGTATAAAGATCCATGTTTTTCATTCTGTTAAGATTTATCAATAAAATAACATCTGTTAAAATGATGAATGTCAGTCGATCTCCCAATAAACCATTTGTCTTACCGCTTTTATTGGATGCAGTCTCAGGCAAATGAATAGCTCTCTACAGCCAGTGAGCCACATGGTTAACATCACAAATTCATTTTTCTCTTTCTTATCCTTTGATTTGTGCCAGTGGTCGACTGACTGCATTTGCTCAGAGGAAAAGAGGTGGAATCAGGCTGTATTTGTTTGTTCAGCAAAAACTTGCTGTGCCAGTCCTCCTCTTTGACTGCTCTGCTCTCACCTCAGGTTCTTGTCAGATAAAACAAGATGGAGAATTATCAAGCCACACAATTCAAAAAAGAAAAAAACTCAAACTGCTTCATTCTTATATCTGTCATGTACACACTGTTCCTGAAGATGTCATTGTGCCTGCTTTGGTTTATTTTCAGCTTATTTGTTCAGTTCATTTTGTGTCCTCATTTACCTACAACTATGAAGGTTGCATTGTTTGTAAATGTTATGTCAAGCAAAATGTCTAAACAATGAAAAATTCATGCAAAATCCAATGGTTAAAAATATAAAAATGGACATATTTACTGAAAAGATCAAATGTCATTAAATGAAAGTGAAGGCTTTTATTTTTACTCAACAGGTGTTGAGTATACTTTATCCATTATTCTATTTATGAATTATCTAATTTTAATCTAATCTAATAACACATTTTTACAGACAAACACTTTTAATGCAATTCCAGATTGATATAGTCTATATTTCTACAGGTTGTGATGTACAGTGATACAGTGTGATTTACAGGGGCTTTAGCATTGTGCCTGACATTGGCCTATATTTCTTTTTGTTTAAGGTTTGCTTCTGACTAGTAATCTATTTTTATTTTCCAGAATTCACAACAACGTCTCAGGTTACGCATGTAACCATGGTTCCTCGAGGGAACGAGACGCTGCGTCGGAGGATGCTTTGGGAATGCCCTTCAGCGTGACCGGCTCTGAACCCCGTGTGTAATCAGTCCAATAGAACCTAGAATAGGTTGTGGATGTAAGAGACCACCGCTGTGTTGTCGATGCGCACCAACACATGGTGACCTCTTAGGTCTGGGAGGAAGTGTCTTAGTGCACGCAGCACGGCCAGTATCTCTAGACAGTTTATATGCCATGTCAGATGGCGACCACTCCACAGACCGTGGGCAGGGTGGCCACTCATGACCGCACCCCAACCGGTGAGGGATGCATCCGTCGCTAGCGTTATGCGGCAACACGGAGCTCCCAGCACCGGGCCCTGAGACAAGAACCAAGGTTTCCTCCACATGTCCAAGGCACGTAGGCATCGCC
>NW_015551119.1:337188-344838 GCF_001515605.1 Sinocyclocheilus anshuiensis
ACGCAAATCTAAAATGGGACGCAACCCTCCATCCTTCTTCGGAACTATGAAGTACCGGCTGTAGAACCCGGACTCTCCTTCGCGAGGAGGGACCACCTCGATGGCCTCCTTCCTCAAAAGAGTATCTACTTCTTGTTCCATTACCAGAGCCTGCTCGGGGCCCACCAGCGTGGGAGTAATCCCGTTGAAACGAGGTGGAGGAGACCCAAACTGGATTCTGTAGCCTCTCTCTACAGTGTGCAGGACCCACTGAGACACATTTGGCAGTAGTTTCCACACTGCCTACTAAGGGAATCAGTCTCTCGAGACTGACCTCTGGTGTAATGAGAGCAGCTAGCTCGGTGCCCTGTAACGGCAGACCGGCAGGGGACAACCGAACCAGCTGCTCTATAGACCTCCGCGAAGGTGGCGAGCCTCTTAGCACCGCTACGTTCCCGGGCGGTGACTGAGAGTGGCGCTCGCGGGATACAGCTGCGCACTGTAACTCCGGCAGGGTTAACCGATCTCCTGAGGGCACTGAGGCGAGACGGGCAGGGGTGAAAACCCGGTGAAACCCGCTCCACCCCAGAGGGGTCTGCCCTCATGAGTCCCACCACATCAACCTCCTCAGAGGAAGACAGGCGGAGCGTCGAGCCCGTTCCCCGGGGGTAAGTAACCGCAGAGCGGGCTTCCGATCCCAGAGAATGGGCGCTGGATCTGGGGGGTGAGGAAGAAGATAGGGACTCGCCCGTCTCCATTCCCTCCACCAGTTCCATCTGCGAACCCCATGAGCGTAATCGCCGCTCCGCCTCGACGGAAGCGGGACCAGTGCCGCGGGGAACGCTAGAGAAGGCTCCCTCCACAAAGAGAGCCTTCTGGGAGCGGAGAACATGCAACGAGAGACATGCTCCGCTCCCAGGCAGACAACGCACAAACTGTGTGTATCCCCACCCGTAATATAACATGAGCAGGGAGGAACACACAGCCTGAAACGCTGCCTGCCCTCGCCCTTGGTTATGTGCTTCTTTTTATCTTGTGCTTCTGACATTATGGACAAACAACATCAAATAAGACTCACAAATGGATATCAGACTGACAAACACACAGAGCGCTTGCTGAATGACAGAAAGCTGACGCCGGTTTCACCGCACCTGCTTTTATAGCTTCCTGGTCATTACGTCACCCGCCTGTGATGTCTCGCCCATCTATTGGACTGATTACACACAGGGTTCAGAGCCGGTCATGCTGAAGGGCGTTCCCAAAGCGTCCTCCGATGCAGCTCGAGTTCCTGAAGAGGAACTTAATGTTTTCAATATCTGAAAAAAAAACGTAAAATTAGCTACTGATTTAACCAAAGTTAAATTCAATTCAATTCAAGCGCTATAGCGCTTTTCACGATACAAATCGTTGCAAAGCAACTTTACAGCAAAGGCGCTCGCGGGATACAGCTGCGCACTGTAACTCCGGCAGGGTTAACCGATCTCCTGAGGGCACTGAGGCGAGACGGGCAGGGGTGAAAACCCGGTGAAACCCGCTCCACCCCAGAGGGGTCTGCCCTCATGAGTCCCACCACATCAACCTCCTCAGAGGAAGACAGGCGGAGCGTCGAGCCCGTTCCCCGGGGGTAAGTAACCGCAGAGCGGGCTTCCGATCCCAGAGAATGGGCGCTGGATCTGGGGGGTGAGGAAGAAGATAGGGACTCGCCCGTCTCCATTCCCTCCACCAGTTCCATCTGCGAACCCCATGAGCGTAATCGCCGCTCCGCCTCGACGGAAGCGGGACCAGTGCCGCGGGGAACGCTAGAGAAGGCTCCCTCCACAAAGAGAGCCTTCTGGGAGCGGAGAACATGCAACGAGAGACATGCTCCGCTCCCAGGCAGACAACGCACAAACTGTGTGTATCCCCACCCGTAATATAACATGAGCAGGGAGGAACACACAGCCTGAAACGCTGCCTGCCCTCGCCCTTGGTTATGTGCTTCTTTTTATCTTGTGCTTCTGACATTATGGACAAACAACATCAAATAAGACTCACAAATGGATATCAGACTGACAAACACACAGAGCGCTTGCTGAATGACAGAAAGCTGACGCCGGTTTCACCGCACCTGCTTTTATAGCTTCCTGGTCATTACGTCACCCGCCTGTGATGTCTCGCCCATCTATTGGACTGATTACACACAGGGTTCAGAGCCGGTCATGCTGAAGGGCGTTCCCAAAGCGTCCTCCGATGCAGCTCGAGTTCCTGAAGAGGAACTTAATGTTTTCAATATCTGAAAAAAAAACGTAAAATTAGCTACTGATTTAACCAAAGTTAAATTCAATTCAATTCAAGCGCTATAGCGCTTTTCACGATACAAATCGTTGCAAAGCAACTTTACAGCAAATTAAGTTTCTACAATAGGACCTGGCTCGCGTCTTCCACTGCGGGTGCACCCAGGGTCCCTGGTGTCCCGGCGCCGGAGTGAAGGACATCTGGGAAGATTGCGTCCTGGGTGCACCGGGCCTGTGCAGAGAAACACACGGAGTACAGGAGGTGGGAAAGTTAGCAGCGCGCTGTATACTTACCCCGGACTTGTGAGTGTCAGCCCGGGATGTTATATTCCTTATTAGAGAAAAATGGTATCTGTGAGGACCGTATCATAGTACTGAAGTATTAGCAATGTAAGCGAGATTAGCGGCAACCACGCTGGCGATATGCTAATAGCGGACTCGGGAAATCAAATTAGAACTAGTGATAACAAGGCGCTCTGATTGTTTTTGTTGTAGAATACGATAGGGGATATATTCACATGTTATAGAAACGAAAATGATGGTGTATAAAATTATTTTAAGATAAAAAAATAGACGATAAAGAATTAACTTGACGGAGCTCAAACTCAAAACACACGGCAGCAACAAACAGGAATTGATGTCTGTAAAAGTAGGCTAATGTACTGTTTTCCTTTTATTCAAATATTAGCCTCTACCGTATTTTATTTCATTTTATTTAATTTTACTCCATTTAATTTCATTCTAGTGCAATTCAGAAAGACTGAATTTTCCGATATCTGAACTTTTATGAAGGTTGTGACTCTTCCTGTACTGAATTTATCAGATTTTGAAATCAGTGCTTAATCTCTTGTTTTGTCAAATAAGCACAACAGAGACATAATATTTACTTTATTTTATTCATTTTTTATCTGTATTTACTCCCATTGATCGCTGTCCTTCTGAGAGACAGCCGTCAGAATAAAGCCCCTAAAAGATATTTTTTGTATCCGGTGCTGCTTCTTTAGAATCCATAGGCCACACTTAGATAATTTAGAATTTATTAAATCACTGACCACAACCCTTTATCTATTATTCTTCTAACTGTTTTTCTTTTTAGCTAATTGGCACATTCTTTGACCTTTAGGTTTGTTTGATTTCATTTGCTAGGTGTTGCAACTGTCAAATTAATCTAGATAAACCATTTTTTGTCACAACTTCACTCGGAGCGGGGAGACGAGGAAACGCGGGAATTGCTTCAAGTCACAGTCTTTAATCAAACAAACAAACGGAATACCACTATGGAACTCAGGAGGACATTCAATGCCGAACATAAGACACTGGAAACACTGGGTTTATATAATAAGGAACTAAACGATAACCAGCTGAATCAAATAGAACAAAATGAGAACAGGAAACAGGAACACCAAATAAGGACATGTCACACACGAGGAAACTAGGTCAGGGGGAGCACGTGGAGATGGAAAACACACACAGACAGTCTAACGGGTGTGACATTTGTGAATGTTCTACAACACAAGATTCAATATTTGAAAAACAATTTACTGTGGAACTTAATGGATTCCAAATTCAGGTTTTTGAGGCAATGGAGCAAATCTGGCTCACATGAGTGAATATATGATGACACTGACTGATGAGGTTGATGGCGGCTGAAAGGAAATGTCTAGACCATTAATTAAAACTGTGTTGGATAAAATCTCTCTCCAATTATTAGTCAGTCACATCTCTTTGTCTAATCTTGTTTTATGCTTAGTTCACAAACTCATCAGATGACGATTTTGATTGTGAAGTCAGATGACAGATGTAGGGCTTATTCCAAGTTCCCACATTTGACACCAGAGGTGACAGCACATCATATTTCTCTTTTTCATGGAGGCTGTACAACAAAATTTGGCTTTCTCATTCAAAAGTGCACACATACACATTCAAAAAGTAAAGGAAAACAAATGTAAACAGATTGCAAATGTAAATGTTGTCATTATGACTTTAAAACAAGCAGTCAAAAAACATGATATACAAACAAATGCCCAAATCTTTCATTGTTGACATCTAGTATGTCCAGTCAAAACTTGCGTTTATTCTATATATTTTATTTATTTAGCACTTGTGCAAATTCATCTGTCACTTGGTAGGCTATGTGCTAGCCAAATTAGAAACCATAAACAAATGAAGAAAACTAAACATTAATTGATTTTAGTTCTGTGTTGGGTAGACACTTGTCCAAAAAAAAAAAAAATCTGGATCCTGTACTTGTTTCACTTCACAAGATGTTAATTGTTGGAATGGAGTCATGTGGATTACCTGTGAATTATTGTGATGTTTTTATCAGCTGTTTGGACTCTCATTCTGACGGCACCCATTCACTGCAGAGGATCCACTGGTGAGCAAGTGATGGAATGCTAAATTTCTCCAAATCTGTTCTGATGAAGAAACAAACTCATCTACATCTGGAATGGCCTGAGGGTGACTAAATTTTCATCAGATTTTCATTTATGGGTGATCCATTCATTCAGTACTCAACAGCTCATTAATGTTTATCTTTAATAAACAATGAGACCAGGGTGTATATTCAGATTCCATGTAGCCACTCAGTATGATTATAGAGTAACAATTACAACCAAAATTTTTGCTGAAATGGTGGACCTTTTGCTGAAAAGTTGCTTTTTGACTCATTTCAAATTTATATGTTCAATTAGCAAGTAAAATTACATTTCATCTTATTAAGGTTTCCAATTTAAGTTTCTTAAAATAGCGTGAAATCTGACATCTCACTCTGGAAAGAGTTGGAAGTCCCAGTCTATTTTCACATGTATTGAAAATCTCCAAGTTAAATCCGTGATCTGTTTGACTAAGCCTTCTTAGTGTAGAGTACTCCATAAGCCTCCATCTGCAGCTCCATGAGTAACATTTCTCCCTATCACAGCAAATTTATTAATCCACATGTCTAGCATGTTCCGTTGAGGTAAAGTATCATCTTCAAGTAAACGGTTCTTATACATACACAGCTGTCCTTAATTGCTCATACAATCCAATTCAATTCTGATTGACATTAGAACTCTGCAGAAAACATCTGGTCAGGCCTGGCATCTGAAAACAGTTTAAACATTTGATTTTCTCTAAACCTTTTCACTTTATTGAATTAAGTAACATAGATTGCGGTTGCATGCTCAGTATAGTTTTGGGAATTATGTAAAAGCTCCTAAGGAAACCTTTTGGAAAGTTAACATGCTTCCTTCATTTTTTTGAGTACTTTTTCAAATACAAGGAATAAATTCCATGTTCTTGACCCCAGTGTAGCATGCTTTTAATCAAGTGTGCCACCACAGCTGTTGATATAGAGACAATGCTAAGATTACTCATGCATGCTACTGACGATCTCACACCTTCTATGGTTAATTACATGGTTTCACTTTATTTTGATGGTCCATTTAACACACTCTGTTGACTATACTCTGATGAGAGTTAGTAGACATGTAGGTGCAACATTACTTATTGTCAACAGAATGTTCAAAAGGGACCATCAAAATAAAGTGTTACCAATTACATTAATATTTTTCATTAATTAAAGTACCATCAAGTCTTTTCACTTGCAAAATGTGCTCAAATGCAGTTAGTTCTGGTCCTCAGATCTGATTGGTCGATACAAGTGCTGGTACAGTCCAATAGCACTCATTGTTTGTATGACTCCACTTGTTTTTTTACTTTTCAGTGACTCTTTTTGTAGGTTAAATCATTAAACCAGAAGGTGGAGAGAGGTGTGTTTTTAGTCACACTAGACTTTCAGCATGCAAAATTTATTCGGACACGGCAACTGTCGTGATATCACGCTCTGCAGTGTCTTTTTAAAAACTTAAATTCAACACAACAAATGTTATAACATAATAAATCCAAAATGGAAAAACATACAATCTACTCCACTTTCCTGCAGCGCTGCAGTTTTAAATTTATGTTCGTTTAATTCAGCTACGAGGTCATGCTGTGACGTATCAATCTTCTGTTTATCACACAGTTTCATGTGATATGAATCAGCAGGTCAGAGTTCACCAAACTTGAACTTTGGAATGCAACGGAATGTGAAACAACTTTTCATGCGTATGAATGGAAGTCAATGGAATGGAAAGTGTAGTGTGTCCGGCACTTAATTGTCTTTAATAATGTATCATTCACTCAGAAGAATTGTTCAAATTCTCTGCATTCATTCAAGAACGAAACAAGTGACTGTCTTTATGACTGAGGCACTGAATCGTTCATTCAACTTGTTTGTCAAAAATGTTGATTCATTTAGAAATTATTTGTTTTTGTTGGAGAAACAAAATGCAAATCAGTGACTACCGGCACTTGAGAGTCAAAAAAACAAAAAAACATTATACAGACAAGACACATTTAATACCCTGTGGCTCCTGACGATAAATCGATGTCTTAGGCCTGGGACACAGATGATTTTCAAATCTTAACAGATATGAAGACAGTTTCAACCGATTCTCAGCCTTATAATCATCTGAACGCATGCTCTGGATGATTCGACCAGACCACGAGACCACACACTTGTTGATTGTAGGAACGATTTCACAGTGACACGAGATCTCACGGAAACTCGCGAGATCAAACGTGACTCGAGATGAAAAACAAAAGGAGGACAATCGACATGGTCAACTGGCTCTCTCACAAAAACGGAGAAAAAAAGAATATGGGTCATATGTACTTTCTCAATACTCTACTTTCATGGCATGTTTGTGGCTGCCTAGTTTCAGCTATAGATGACGTTTGCTCGCTCTCATTGGCTATTGCGAGTATCACGTCAGAGGCAGCCCGATCAAGAGTCGTAAATATTAAACATGTTTGGGATTGTTGTGGCAATTTTCTATTGCAATAAAAGTATGAGACAAAAGTCTTTTGAAGATTTATTTTCTTGCAAGAAAGGTCAACAGTCATACAGATTGGCTGCAGAGTGTGACAAAGAGTGTCATAATGCATACAACATTTATACCTTCATCAAATGCGGATGCTTTGATCTCATCCAATCACAATGCATATTGAACATATATGTCCATTTAAGGTGCCTAACTATGTCCTCCAGATGCGTTTCTAAGAAGCCAGGACATCTAAAAAGCTGACATAACATTTTCGTGTCTCACACTTGTCTTGCACTTATATTTCCTGTTATGTCTCATCTCATCTCATCACAAACTTAAAGGGGTCATCGGATGCAAAATTCACTTTTCAAGTTGTTTGAACATAAATGTATGTTGGAAGTGTGTGTACACATCCATCCTATAATTATAAAAATCCAGCCAGTGTTTTTTTTTTAAATCCCTATTTTAAAATCCCCTTTCTCAAACCAGGCTGTTCTGAGATTCCTGTCAGAATGACGTAGTTCTGTACAGGCCCCTCCCACGATAGT
>NW_015551119.1:347260-347930 GCF_001515605.1 Sinocyclocheilus anshuiensis
TATTAATATTAATTTTCTTGAATGAAAAGTTCAACAGTCATATACAGTCATCCAAGTTGACTGCAGAGTGAGACCAAGAGGAAACACCCCAACTCAACATTTATACCTTCATCAAATGCGGATGCTTTGATCTCATCCAATCATAATGCATATTCAACATATATGTCCATTTAAGGTGCCTAACTATGTCCTCCAGATGCGTTTCTAAGAAGCCAGGACATCTAAAAAGCTGACATAACATTTTCGTGTCTCACACTTGTCTTGCACTTATATTTCCTGTTATGTCTCATCTCATCTCATCACAAACTTAAAGGGGTCATCGGATGCAAAATTCACTTTTCAAGTTGTTTGAACATAAATGTATGTTGGAAGTGTGTGCACACATCCATCCTATAATTATAAAAATCCATCCAGTGTTTTTTTTTAAATCCCTATTTTAAAATCCCCTTTCTCAAACCAGGCTGTTCTGAGATTCCTGTCAGAATGACATAGTTCTGTACAGGCCCCTCCCACGATAGTTGATTGACACTAGTGTCTTACCTTAGACCCGCCCTGAGTGAGCTGTGAGCTGTCCGCTATTGTGTCGACTCCGGTGCAGGGGAAGACAAGAATGTCTCCGATTAAGCGATTGAGGTGTTTTGTTGTTGGATGTAATAATGAATATAGCATA
>NW_015551119.1:347973-354369 GCF_001515605.1 Sinocyclocheilus anshuiensis
CAAAGTATGTTATAGACTTTTAATTAAGACCCTAAAGAATCATATCAACTTGTGCAAAATGAGCATCCGATGACGCCTTTAAGCACATTTATTAGACATTCAATAAAGAAAAAACACTCATTAGTACATTTACATTTACATTTAGTCATTTAGCAGACGCTTTTATCCAAAGCGACTTACAATTGGGGGATACATTTGAAGAGATTACGTGTGTCTGGAGCGCTGTTGATCTTGTTGTGGAAGTAAAGCAAATAATAGTAGAGTAAAGCAAATAAAACTACTATTAATATGAATAGAAAATAAAATTTCCTCCACAGGATCATGGTGGCTCTGATGTGATCGGGAACAGTAAAATATAATGACACCACACAACTGAGAATGTTTTGGACAAAAAGTCGGTTGCGACAAGCCTCAAATCGGGCCACGCCCTCACAATCATTGAGGAGTGCAAATCAGGCCCAAAATTGGGCTTAAAATCTTATTTTAGCCTTATAAAGCGAAATGATCTGTCTGTGCAAGAAACTGAACATTATTTACAACATTCATATTTCACATTCATACGAATTGGCCACCAAAAACACACTAAGCTAGCTGACATGAATAACTGCTTGTTTCTTCCTTGCTTCAACTCATGGAATAACTCAGGTGTCGCCTGTAGACCCACCAAATCCAAATGCACTGTTGAAACAAACACGTCCACAAGATTGTGAAACCCATGTCAAGGACTACACACATAAGGCTGTAATTTATTTGCACCCTCATTGTCACCATCTGTTCATCACAACACTTTTAAAAGTGATTTCCCCTTAGACAGTGTGTTGAACATCTAATCGGATCTAATTTTAGCACAGCAATTTTCAGTGTCTTCCTCACATTCCCCTGCCATTACACAAGTTATCGCAACCTTACAACCTACATTTAATTAGCTGCGGCAAGTCAATTAGTGTCCTGGAGAAATCACCATGTGCTTATCAAAATGACCATTGAAGGAAAAACTGAAAATACAGAAAATACAATGAGTGGAATTATGTCAGATAAAGAAGAAACATGAATGTGAAACAAGAGGAGGGAGTTTGATATTCCCCAAACGGGTCGCTGTTGTCTTAAATATCAGATAAATATAAAGGAAAAATTATGCATTATGCTAGAGGGTTTGTCATCGGATTGTCTGCCAAAATAATGATGAGCCCAAGCTTTCAAAGTAAGAGAAATGAAATAAATACTAAGTTTCATGATTTAATCATTTGCTCTATATAAAAATCCAGACATGTTGCATAACATTGTACAATAATAGAAATTGTCCAGATGACTTTGCAGGATGCATCTCAGAGCCATTTTTTAGGATGAATTAACTGGGACAGATGGCTCAGAGCTGAACTAAGCATGAAATATCTCAAACACGCTTTTCTATTACGGATTAAAGATAATGTATGATGAACAGAAGCACCATAGACACAGCATTAGTTCCATATTTGCATACTTAAAGAATATGAATAGTTCTAAACTATGTATAAAATAATATTTATGCATAAATCCTATTCTATATTTTATATTTCATAAATTAAAAATAAAATAAATGATTTTAGTTGGTATAATTAGTGAATTTAAGCATCACGACAGGGGCAAAGCCATAATTTCAGAAGTGAGGGGAACAGAAGTAACAATGATTTTATCTAATTGACCATAATAATAATAATAATAATAATAATAATAATAACAATGAATAAAAAAATTCTTATCTCTTACTTTTAATTAACTAAGAAATCAAATACACTACTGGACAATAACCAATAATTTGTATTCTATAATATTTTTGTCTGTATTTTCCTAATGACAATTTTATGATTGGTTTATAAACTACAGATACTTTTTAAATTTTTATCACAGAATAAGGCAGAAAATATATTTTATAGTTTCTGCACTGTAATAAATGATATGTCAGTTAGCCCTGCATCATTCATATACTTTATTTATTTATTACCTAGAGATGACTTGAAAAACATATATAAACCATATATTGTCACAATTGTTTTAAATGTATTGTCTTCATGTTTAATCACTCAAAACGTTCCTGCTTTTTATTCAGCCTCAGCTACAGAGATAGCTGGATGCTTTTGTCCATATTAAGGATTTCCTGGCACATCATAAGTTATTATTACTTTATTATTATGAGACAGTTTTGGACTTTCTGCGCGAGCGTGTCCTCCAGCTCCGAGTATGAATGAAACATACACATGAGAGTGCTCTGCACTTCGTAATGTTCACATCGTTTTGCATATGAATAAAATGTATCCAAAAATCTTGTCTCTTTGAATTTAAATATAGATTTATTCACAGTGGCCTTTGAAAAGCTCTACGTGAACACACACGCCCGAAAATAGTGCGGGGGATGAATTTACGGTATGAAAACAGTATGAAAACGGATTTTCATTTTGAGATTAGCTAAATATTGCATTTTGCTAAAGATTACATTTAACAGTGTTATTAAATTATTGGTGTTTTAGGGATTGTGAGCATTAGATGACTACAAACAAGTAATAAAAATATAAATGTAGAAATGAACAATAATAAGCATGCACAATTAAATCTACCAATTCTGTTAAATTAGAAACAAATGATATCTGATAGGGTAACCAATATGGCACTTTTGTATTGTGCAGCATGTTTAATTTTTATTTTCAAAATGTCAGGTTACACTTTACTTGAAAGGGTGTGCATAAGACTGACATGACACCTTCATAATCATGACATGACATGACACCTACATAATCATGACATGACACATGTCATGAATATGAAGGTTTTTTATGCATGTTTATGACAACTGTCATTAAGTGTCATTCGCTCAGTTATGTAATTTTTAATGCAAAGATGACATTGTTTGAGATGTCTTTGTTATGGGCTATGGTTAGGGGTAAGGGTAGGGGTAGGGTTAGGTTAGGGTTAGGTCAAATAATGTCATATTTGCATTAAAAATGACATAACTGAGCGAATGACACTTAATGACAGTTGTCATAAACATGCATAAAACCTCCTTCATATTCATGACATGTGTCATGTCATGATTATGAAGGTGCCATGTCAGTCTTATGCACACCCCTTCAAGTAAAGTGCTACCAAATGTCACACATGATTTCACTTTAAAAATGTTGCAAGTTGCATGCAATAACATCTTTGTGTTTATTTTTTTTATTCACACTCGCTCTTGGGACTTGTTTATGTTCTTTTGGAGGCAGTTTTTTTTTTTTTAAGATTGCAGTGTGCATAAGAAGAAGGCATCCTAGAACAGAGGAACCAGCAGATCTTTTAGTCACCCATTCTTGTGTTGCATTTTATGATGCAAAACAACTTCTTACACAATGTGAAGTATTTAGCACAGCGATTAAAATATAATAACGGAATGTCACACATCCCTCCAGATGTCAGATGGATGTATCTAGCACACATTTGTGTTTCTCAGAGGATGTTGCTTTCATTTTATTCCAGCACTCTGCAGTCATACTTTCCTCTGCTTTCCTTTAGATTTCAAGCTCTTGTGTTCTGAATCGCATCTAATTTTATAACGGGAGTCCCAGCAAGGGATGATCATCTGAAGTGTCCAGCTGTGCTTACACCCCTACCCTGCTCATTTATTAACGGCCTTGCATCAATTACCCAAATGCACAGTGATTTTATGAAATATTGAAGTGAAGCAGAAATCCTTCTCACTGACTCAGGCTTCTGGTCCATATGTTTCACAGCTTGCAGGTTCGGCTTCTTCAAAAAGCTTTGCTCTCACAAACAGTTATGCAGATTGTAGTGGACGGTGCCATGTCAGTCTTATGCACACCCCTTCAAGTAAAGTGCTACCAAATGTCACACATGATTTCACTTTAAAAATGTTGCAAGTTGCATGCAATAACATCTTTGTGTTTATTTTTTTTATTCACACTCGCTCTTGGGACTTGTTTATGTTCTTTTGGAGGCAGTTTTTTTTTTTTTAAGATTGCAGTGTGCATAAGAAGAAGGCATCCTAGAACAGAGGAACCAGCAGATCTTTTAGTCACCCATTCTTGTGTTGCATTTTATGATGCAAAACAACTTCTTACACAATGTGAAGTATTTAGCACAGCGATTAAAATATAATAACGGAATGTCACACATCCCTCCAGATGTCAGATGGATGTATCTAGCACACATTTGTGTTTCTCAGAGGATGTTGCTTTCATTTTATTCCAGCACTCTGCAGTCATACTTTCCTCTGCTTTCCTTTAGATTTCAAGCTCTTGTGTTCTGAATCGCATCTAATTTTATAACGGGAGTCCCAGCAAGGGATGATCATCTGAAGTGTCCAGCTGTGCTTACACCCCTACCCTGCTCATTTATTAACGGCCTTGCATCAATTACCCAAATGCACAGTGATTTTATGAAATATTGAAGTGAAGCAGAAATCCTTCTCACTGACTCAGGCTTCTGGTCCATATGTTTCACAGCTTGCAGGTTCGGCTTCTTCAAAAAGCTTTGCTCTCACAAACAGTTATGCAGATTGTAGTGGACGGATGACTGCTGATTAAATCTAATTGTACAAAGGTCTCTACCTTGTTATGCATGAGTGTTCCTGGCAATTCTGAATTTATAACAGTTTTACATTTGAATAGCCTTGCTTTTCTGCTGTAAATAACAACGTGATAAATACGTTTGATGGAGAAATGCTAGTGGTTCATTGGGCACACACACAAAAAAAAAGTACACCAAATGCCTAATAAATAGCAACTGAAATGCTTCATGTTGGAATGTATATTAGAGGTGGCGATTTTTCAGCGACTCTTTGGTTACGTTAGTAAACCAGTGGCGATAAGTCTTTACGAGTGAGTCTTTTGAATCATTCACTCAACTGATTCGTTCAAAAATGCAGACTCATTAAGGAATGAAACAAATGACAAGCTGCAAAATCGATTACTCCAGAAGGTACTACTTTTGATTTGAACCTTACTTCACCACCATTAAAAAAGTATATTCTATGTAGTATGAATATGGGTAGTATGAATGTAATTTTGACACACATAAGCAATGTGGTCATGGTGATGTAACCAGGGTCAGTTGCGTCTTTTCAGGAACAGCCATTGTTGCCAGTTCTAATGTGACAGTTATCAAATTAGTAACAGCAGACATATGGAAACTACTCACCTTTAGCAACGTCATTTGCTATTTTAAAAGCAAAATAGACCACTTACGTGATTTGTCTGACAAGCACGCATCTGACTACAGAAGCAGCCAATCACGTGTCCAATAAGGGTGTGTCTGACTACAACTGTGTCCAATCGCGTGACTGACTACAGCAGCAGATACACAGGGAACAAGGTGAGAAAAACAAGGCAAGTCAGCTTTTCTTTTTGATTGATGAGTTTGCATCTCTGTAACTGAGGCTTGAGACCTGAATCAGTTGTATAAAATGGACGCAAAAGGGGCTTTGGGATGCTTATTTCTTCCTACTTTTTACATATTTGCATATCGAACTGTCATATAAACAAGCACTCTTGCTTGTGTGATACTTTGTTACTTTTAAAGTATTTATTGTTACCATTAAAGCAGTTTTATAGGCTATCAAACCATAGCAGAAATGATGATGACAACATGCCCTCTTCTCCATCCCTTGTGTCAAAAATGTCGCTGCATTGCTCAAGGGCATGTGGCTTTGATATTTCACTATGCGATTATAGTACATGACTCAGCCTAACTCTTCTTTGAAGAAACAAAAGTGTCATTTTCAGACTTAATTAACCTTTGGGTGCGCTGCACATTTATCTCATTACGAGCAACAAAGCATGACAGGTTCCTTTTCTGATGTTCTTTCTCAATGTCACTTTTTGTTTTTCCCAGTTCATTTGACTTGTTTAGTTTCCCAACAAAGGTAATTCCAACCTATTTTTGGTCACAAGTTCATAATTCAGATTCGCATTCTGTTTCAAATAACTTTCAGGCCAAACGAGAGCTTTGTTTTCTATTATTAACAAAGAGAAACGAAAACCATGTGCAGTAAAACTTTGAAATGGCCATTTTGAAATCGTCTTAATAAGCTCTGGAGTCTTTCATATCTTTCGTGTGGCCTCCAGGGACATGTCACGTCGAGATCTACTGATCTTCGGCAACATGCGAACCAGCAAGGGGAAAAAAAGCCAAGCATCCTCCTCTGCAGCGCTCAGAGAACAAACACACATACAAATCAACTCGACTCAAACCGAGACCCCAGGGACACATGAATCACGGGCAAACGGCCGCCCTGCCTAGTGTTCCCTTTCAGTCGGTCACTCCCGACGTCACGTCGGCTGACCGACGAAATTGGGATCTCACTTAGAGAGACCAATCCACTTCGAGTGTAAACTAAACGAGCCAATGCACATTGGCATGCGATGATTG
>NW_015551119.1:354577-359201 GCF_001515605.1 Sinocyclocheilus anshuiensis
GAAGGGAGGTCGCTGGGGAAGCATGACCTGGTCGTCAGGTTCCTTAAGGGGGCGAGAAGGTTAAATCCTCCACGGCCCCCCTCTATACCCTCTTGGGACCTGACTCTGGTGAGCCTCTGCAGGTGGTTGAGTTAAAGTTTCTGTAAATGAAGACTTTGCTCCTGCTAGCATTGGCCTCCATCAAGAGGGTCTCTCCTTGCCCATGGCAATATTTGTGTGACTGAGTAGAAGTCTTATTTGTAGATCTATCATAACTTTATATGGCCGGCACATCCAATCCTACTGCTCTTTTTGCAATTATAGCCATAATAAGAGTGGGTGTTGGCTTTTCCTTCCATGTAATCAAAGGTAACTGACCTGTGTGCTGTACAATCACGACTCGGTCCATAATGGGCTCTTCACATAACTGGCTGTATTGGAGCAGATTACAGCATGGCGTTTTAAAGGCCCTACCTGATGCAGTCATTTGCTTGGTATGATTGGATGCAGTGAAAGGAGCTAAATAAGCATTGAGAAGCAGATACGGCACATTAGGTTTATAAATTGAAGGGCGGTAATGATGAACTGAGCTGAGGGCGTCTGATGGACAGTGATGGCTCCCCAGAGTGAAGGCTCTGCTGAGTTTTTGTTGCCGTCTATGGCAGTGATTGAGGGTGTATCGGGCCCTTTGTTTTTAGAAGATCTCACGGTGCATTGAGAGAATGGGAGCAGGGCTAAACATTGATAGCACTTAAGTAGCTTATCGCATCTGCGGAGCGTTTAGCTGATGCACAGTGAAAGAGGGCCCCAAGAGTGAACACTTATCTCACGCTCCAATGAAATATTGCCGTAGCTTCCTCACTCAAGTGCTTTCTTACAATAGATCACCCCGGTGCCCTCTTTTCACGGCGTTTGTAGTATTGACTCACTCTAATTTAATATGAACCTTTTCATAGACATGTAAAACCATATTTCTTACGTTCACAATGCCCAAATGGCCTTTAAAATTTGGTCCAAATTCAAAACTGTAGATCTTTCTGAAATGAACATGTGTATGTTATATTGATGAATGTGCAAGTAATGAGCTTTATGTACAGTATGTAATGATATGCTGATTAAACTGGTTTAATTTAATTCTTTATTTAGTGGATAATTCCTCGTTGATTAGAGGTACATTTCTTCCAAAGCAGCCTGATTTTAAGTGCTTTACTTAAGGGCACAATGGTGATCATAATGGGGAAACTAAGAGATTCAATTTCATGGATCATTCTTTCTGGGGTCTGAACTTTTTAGATTGCCATCTTTAACAACAACTCTACCATAAGTATTGAATATTTGTAATGCATCACAGGGTTGTGCTACATTCAGGATTGAATTGAGATTGAGAATTTGAATTGACTGAATTATATTTGTAATTGAGACTGAGAATTTGAATTTAGCAGTTTGCAGAATCAATTTTTAATGTAAGAAAGTAGAATTAAAAAACAATTGAAAAGTCATATAACTGCTATATGTTTAGATTTTAATATTACATTTAAAGAATGGTTTATTTCCCATTAAGTTTGTTTTTAATCTTAGTTAATGTTAATTTAAATGTAAAATCAAAAGTTATGTCTGTAAACATTTAATGGATTCAAATATTGTAAATATTTAAATATTGTAACAAATGTATTGCTCATTGACAGTTAATGTTAGTTAATGCATGAACTAAAATTAACTAATGGGAACTTACTGCACTGAAAAAAAAAATGAAGAAATAAATTTCACTCAGAAATTTCTAGTAAATGTCTAGAAACACACTGAATTAAACGTGAAATTTTGAAGTAGAAAGTCTGAAATAGTGAAACGTACTCCTGTAATCTTTGTTTTACGTATAACTTTGAATTATTTGTACTTTTACTGTTATTTTTAATAGTCAGATAAAGTTATCTGAAAACAATTTTCTGGATATTTCAAATAAATTATATAATATTTATTTAAATATAATAATTATCTTATTATATTATTAATTAACTAAATCCTTCTTTCTAAATTCTGAATTAAAAATGAAATAATTCTTAAATTATGTATTTTGCCCAACCGTGGTACAGTATGAATCATTTTAAGCAACATTTATATGTCTTTGTTTACAAGTTTATAACTTTTATGGTTTACTGAAACAACTGGTTTGAAATGTGCTTTTATAGATGTTTAAAGACCAGAAGCCATTACAAGCATGTGTGCTGCATTTGTGCTGAGCTGTGCATTTCAGAGTGATATAAAACAGCCTTAGTCCACAGCTTGTGTCCATAGACATCAGTCTTATTTGTATTTAAGTGCAGCTCGCTCTCATTTGCTGTGACTCTAAGGAGCTGTGACTCAACCTCGACAGACAGCAGAGCTGACTTACTGTGAAAGTGGAAATGGCACTTGCGGTGCTTTGTGCAGTAATGGTATTTATACTGCAGTATCCTGCGCTGGGTTCATATTGTGTCTTCCTTAGTGTCCGCTCATTTCATTGGCCTGCTTAATGCTAGTAGGTGCATCCGTGCTCTGTTTATAATGTGGATATTACTTCTGATAGATGTGTTATGCTTTGCAATAGCAACAAAGACTAACTGTGAGGGCAGTTTTACAGACTAGTGAGTACAAAAGCACAGTAGGCATTTTCATGCTGTGCTGCTCAAATTAGTTTATTAATTCTGTCTGTTACAAAAATGTTTAATGTGAAGTCACTCCATTTTGCCTCCACTCCAACAGTGGTGGCTTGTGGGTTTTAAAATAGAGGAGGCACACTAATTGTATTGGTCTGGGGATCCCTGCCAATTATTATTATTATTATTACAGCTTAGGCATGTTCTCCCTTTATTTTTAATTTGTACAGTATATATACTGTTTGAATGACAGCTTGGTAAATCTGTTGGCGATCAAATATTCAATATCGCTACTCATAAGTACTTTTGGTATATTATCAGCGCAGCGGGAGACGTTCAAACTAATAGCACGTCATTTACGTCTCTATGATGATTGGTTGATATCAGAAAGGAGGCTAGCCTCCCCTGTGAGGTTTCTTTTCTCAACACTCCTCAGCGCTGAAATTGAACACTCCATGGTGATTGGCTAATTTTTTTTACCAACGGAGGCACGAGAGCTCAGCTCTCCCCCTCCCCTTCTCTATCACGTAGCAGTTGTAATTACATCAGAATATTCGGCAATTCGCGATAGAAAAGCGGCGCTTTCCAACTTCAGTAACATGTTATGGTATTACAGCTGTAATACAAGTTCTGAGATATGAACTGAAATTAATTGTGAATTTTATTAACATTAAATCGTCCTCCTCCCATTTTCACCTCAAATTTTTTGGGAAGCTGTGCCTCCCCTGCCTCCCCCGAGGAGCCGCCACTGCACTCCAATGCTATTTCAATGAATGAAGTATTTCAATGTCCTTACATTGTAAAGTTTGGACCAGACAGGCTATTTTTAATATTTGATTGTAGCAGGAATTATTTTTTTCTACCCTTCTGAAATGCCAGGATTTGAAATAGGGAGAATCGTGACATCACGATTTCCCCTTGACACGCACCTTAACATTGTCGTATGTAATCAAGGAAGTGTTCTGAACAACTTATCAACTTATCAACTATATCGGTCCATCAATCACAAGAGTGATACTGCTAGGTAAACAACAGGGGTGTGAAGTAACGAATTACAAATACTCATGTTACAGTAATTAAGTATTTTTTATCAGTAATTGTACTTTTTTGAGTAGTTTAAAAATTGTGTACTTTTACTTTTACTTGAGTACATTTTAAGTGATGTATCGGTACTTTTACTCCACTATTTTCCTCCGTTTGTGGTCGTTGCATGCTTATTTTAATTTTAATTTTATTTTTATCCACGAACGTGATTGGATAGTGAGATAGTAATAGGTCTCGTGACTTTCGTCAAATCAAATTGTGCATATACAATTTTAACCGCCAACTGTTTATCATGGCTGCTGGAAGTGAATTCTTCAAGCATCAATTCTGTCGCTTCTTCCTCTAACTTAATATGTTAAGGTAAATTTCGGATTTCTGCTTACTAAATGATTTGTATATATGCTTGCCTATCTACACGGCTTGAATAATATACTGCATCTGTGCCAGCGCGTAATGTAATAAAACTGCAGCTGTTAATAAACATTTTATTTATTTATTTATTTTTAATCCATTTTATACAATCCGCGTTCATTTAGCAAGTGCACTCGCGCATAAACAATTTTCAAATTTTCAAGTTCAACACTTTTTGTTCCATTGTGGATACTGCTGATTCACCGAGACCGCCGCGGCTCAGCAAAGAGACATGCGCGCAATTTAGTTATTCTTATTTCTTTATTGCAAAACACTAAAACTGGCACCGTTTTGGAGAGAAATGGGCTCTCATTTTGACCCATATCATGGTGTGTGATGCTGAACTATGAGTTTCTAATGGTGTTTGTATTTGCACTGTTCTAAACATTACTATTTTATGTGCAACAACAGCATGCTGTTGTCACGTTGCACACACACGAGGGACGAGGAGACGCTGGAGAATATGTTGACAAGACTTTCTTTACAGGAACCAAGGGAGACGAACTCAGGAAGACGTTTACACGAAGACGTTCAACAGCGGACAGAGAACTAGGGAC
>NW_015551119.1:359238-363900 GCF_001515605.1 Sinocyclocheilus anshuiensis
CCCTTTTACTGCCAGAAACCGGCCGGCGGGCTCCTCCTCCCTCACCACCCTCGACGGCGGTGCAGTGAAGGAGTATTCGACGATCCTCCCAGTGGAGCGGGCGGTAGTGATGCAATTGTGTCCTAAGTCTGCCTCCTCCCGGCGTGGAGACCCGGTACTTCCTTCCCGGGCCTGTAGGCATTCGTCTGGTCTAACCGGCGGTGCCTATACGGCTTGCAGGGAAGCTGCTTCCGCCTTACACGCTATGGCGTTACTGCAGGTGCACCAGGCTAAGGCACTGAAGGACCTGCACGACCTGGTCACGATCCAGAAGTTCTGAAAGAGCTCTGAACCGCCACTGACCTTGCGCTCCGAGCGACGAAGGTCACCGCGAGTTCTCTGGGTCGTGCGATGTCCACGCTTGTGGTCCAGGATCATGTGAATTACAGAATGTACAACGTTTTTAAAATGGATAAATTGCGGTGTACAGCGTTTATTATGAGGGGGTAGAATCCACAGCTCAGTACTCACTACTCAATACTCATGAGTACTTTTAAATTGGCTACTCTTTTACTCTTACTCAAGTAGTTTTTTGGACAAGTACTTTTACTCTACTCACACTACATTTTTAGGTAATGGTACTTTTACTTGAGTATATTTTTTCAGTACTCTTTCCACCACTGGTAAACAATGACCTTTTTTGGTGCAAAAAAACTTTGCAAACTTAATACAAAACTAACCTCAAAAGACACAATATAAAAATTTGAAACTGCATTTCATTACCATCATGACCTGTGATCAGTTAAGACTCAAAAACATTCTTAACGTATTTGTAGTCTCTGTAATTGAGATTATACAACCTTAGATGCAATGGGAGTAGATCTAAATATAATGCTACAATCAACACGATTAGTTAATTAGTAAAAACACTGAAAAAAGTTTGAGAGCGTTCCACATGTAATGCTCATATCATATGCAAAGATGTTAGCCAATCATAGCAGTGGGCGTTTACACTGAAGTCTGGGCAGACACGCCCCTTCCAACAGAGCGTTCAAACCGGAGAGATTAATTCAGGGTCGAAAATGACCATTTATATCTAAATTACTACCATTTTTGAACATCAAAACCTACCTTGGGATTATGAGTGCAATTCATGAAAAATAAAATAATTTAAAAAATGCATTTCGTGACTTCTTTAACACATTTCCATACACGTTTTTAGACACTTCCCTTTTTCTATCATGTATACCTGCCCGGATTTTTTCCATCATAAACAGGCATGAATAATATTTGTGCATATCCGCAGAAATGAACTGCAGCTGAATTTTAAAAACTTTATTCACTACTTTCCTCTTTCTTGGGTTTGCTAACAAGAACATTAAAAGCTCTCAATTTGTTTGAGATAAAATGGGATACAGTATATTGGAAAAGTATTTCACATAGAGCTAGCTGATGTAAATTCATATCTCGCCTCCATGTAAGCCACCTTTTTGAAGTTCTACTGCTTTAAGCATAATCAATGAAAAGGCTTCATTTTGTACCAAAATTATACTTTCCTCTGGGGCGCCGCAGACACGCTGTGAGTTGTATTACCATTTTGCTTGAGAGTATAAATCATCCAACACTTGTACATTCTTTCTAATACTGCTGATGAATATTTCATGAACGAAATTGCACTTATACTGATATTCAATTGTGCCAACAGTCCCCCTCCCCACCCCATTGATCACATCCACTAGGACTGAAGAGCACCTTCCTTCAGGCCAAGGCTAAACTCGTGTCCTTAAACTAATGGCAAGTTTACTGCTGTACATCACATCCGATGTAATCAGAATCCAAAAACTTTATTCTCCATTTGCACATTTGTACCTTGCGGTCAGATCTGCTGACTGCTTTTCGCATGGTGTTTGTCATTATTGTGGACGATAACTGCGGTGTCATCAGCGGTTTAGTGTGCTTCTGCTGAGTGTACGGTCATAAGAGTTAATACAGGCAGGGTGTTAAAAACCGCCTGGAGGATTTTGAGTGTTTTGAATCACTTCCATGAGACTTTATTACCCATTACCCATTTAGTAGCGCTTATAGGCTACCAGTCTGACAATCCTGTTTAAACGTTTAGACAGTATTGCGCACACTGAGATCTGAGTCTGACGACGATCGCAGAGCCTGTGTTGGTATTAAAAAAGGAATCACGGCCAGCAACAACATCCTGATATAGATGTGTCAGTTATGGTGAGATGTTCGCACAAGAGAGTTGACATTATCTGCAGATAACTCTGTGGGGAATAAAACAGAGTGAATCCACTCAGACTAGATACTGAAGAGCAACAGTAGCGGGGAGGTCAGCTATTATGTTGGCTTGGGATGGATTTAGAATTAGAGTTAGAATTCGGCTCAAAATAAAGGATTTGTAGGATTTATATAGATAGATGTTGTCTATAAAAGTGACTTTTGAATCGTGTACCATTGAGCTCTAACCCCAGGACACAACTTGCAAAACAACCTTAGTAAGAGCAAATCAAGCCGCTCAACTCAACTTCCACTCAAAACAAATTAAATAGATAATCCCATTTTCTTTCAAAGGACACATATAAATGATTAATGCATTTTATTATTTCAAAGCCAACGTCTGTGTGTGCAATAGCATAGGCTTGAATTTATATTACAGACAAAAAGACAAAAGTTTATGGATGCCTACTTTGATTAGCATAATTACAACAGATATCGGATATTCTTAATAATAATAATATTACATAAATATATTAATATTTTATATCATTCTTATATAAATATTAATATATTACCCAACAATATGAGACCTTGGAAAATTTTTTACTCCAACCTGTAAACCCCTTATAATGATCCACATGGATGACATGCATTTATCTAGTGATCTATAGTTGAGCATTAACATTTCTAAAATCTAGTCTACCAAAATTATTTTCTTTTATAACTTGTAATCAAAAATATCATATGCAAATTCCATGTTCGACAGTTTTATCCTCTATTTTTTTCAGTATTTTTTTGTGTTGAGAGACAAACTATTGGAGATTTTCATTGAAGCCTTGCTCTTAGTTCAAGCCTAAATCAGCTCCTGTATAAAAACCTTATTTAAGTGTTGGTTTTGGGGAAATGGTAAAATAACACACATCTTTAGTGAAGATGATTTTAAGAAAAGGAGTTGCAATGTTATCAAGAAACCCAGGCTCTTTCAATTAACATATCTCTAATTAACATGCGTCTCAACTCATTCAGCTTATTCGTTCACTTTCAGTGCTAATGCCCCAATATATATTTTACAGCTACAATTAATGTCACTGTTAAATTGTGATTATTTATGAACGAGAGTCTTACAAACTAAACAAAAGAGATACATGTTGTCACTGCATTCCCTTTTCTGACATTATCGCATATTGCATGATATTTACTGCATGTTGTGATATTGTTCAGCATTGCCTCATCCTGAATGTTCCACATTAATGTCCAAAGCATACAGCTGCACTTTCTGTATGTCCAGGTTTTGCTCCAGGTTTAAAAGTTTGGGTTAAAATGCCCAGAGTGGCATAAACCCGCAGGGATTTTTACAATCATCTGCCAGCTTTAAGAGCTTTCTTTCGGGTCTCATTCCGTTTGACAGATGCTCTTTTAATTCCTGTGGCTCTATCTCCTCAGAACAGAGCGAATCCTTCTGCTGCAGTCAGCGGCTTTGGCACCTCATTTACACTTTGAACCCCCTGCAGTAAGTCTCGACAGGTCTCCGTCCCGTCCGCTCAGATAACTCTGTCTTCCTTGCCATTGTCTACTCATGAGTACTAACTGATTGCAAATCCTCCGTAGGATGTAAGCAAACAAGCCCTCTCCACTCCCAAGCCCAGCCTCATGATGAAACTGTCTTGATGCAATAACTGAAAAATTGTTGAATTAAACATGAATGTCTAGGCTATGTGCACTGTAGATATTGCAACAATACAATCAGTCTCATCAAAGTAGACTATGAGACTGATTGTATAACTACTCTGAATCTGAATCTATGTAAAAACAGAATAGACCAATACACACATACATACATGTATGTGTATGTGTCTGTGTGCATGTATTTGTGTGCCGTGATGTTAGGAGCTCATCTTTTACTTGATGTCAGTTGATTGTCACCATTAGAGATTTGTGTGTTGATTGCTGAGTTCATGTGTGTCTATGTAATAATGCACTTATGTTATTTTCTTCAGAAGCAATGACTGCAGAGTTCTTTAATAAATATTCAGGAATGGCATGTGAAAATTATTGTTGCTAACTGGTCATTTACTGAACTAGAAATATATATATATATATATATATATTAAGATACCAAGATATTTGAACTACCTCTACTAATCACAATTAAAGTAAAAAAAAAAAAGAAAAGAAAATCCTGATAGCCCCAGGTTTTTTTCTTGACAATGGGAGCCCTGGATATAAGGCATGTCCAAAAAAAAAAAAAAGTGATAATGCTGAAACTTGCCTCGTGTAATTTCACTTTGATATGAGTTAACCTGGCTTTTATACAGGTAAACACAATAGCTTTCCCTTAGGAAGATATAATGAGTACAAAGTCCCATGACTCTGTGACAAACCTTATTAAGCATGCCACTTTAATTAGTTTCAGAGGGGAAAGAACCCAGATCTTCTAGAATTATGTGTAATTCT